>NC_049982.1:16155358-16245931 GCF_000003815.2 Branchiostoma floridae
ATGATCCGTGACGATCTTGAAGCACGCGTCGGAGTTGACGCATACCTGGCGTACACCTGCCCTTTGGTAAAGGTGTCCCAGGTGACTGTGGGCGTGCCCCTGTACCACTCCGCCTTGAAAACAGGTGTTATGTCCTGCCAGAAAAGTTTTATGAATTAGGACACATTTTGAATGGCTTGGCATCGACACTGCAAATATGACATGCGTAACTACTGAATTTGGGTTGCAAATGAAGCGTATTGTTTTCGTTTCCTGTTGAAAACCGAGATGGGTGGCGGCACTCTTTCGCGTAGGCGGAGGAGGGTTAAATTACCGTACCTCCGGGGTGACGCGTCAGGAATGTAAACTTTACGGGGGAGATTTGAGGAAGGTTTGGGAGTCCTGTCGGCCCAGTATGGCACCAAATCTTGCCGCTAGCTGCCTTGCCGAGACACATGATAGGAAAAACTGTTCCAGGTACGTAGATCTTGGCACCATGGCGCTGTTTGTGAGTTTGTAGAAGGAGGGGTTGGTCCTAGCGCAGTGGCGGGGGATTTGATCCTCAGTCCCTGAGTTTGTTGTCTTCAAGAATCGGCACAGACCGATGATGCGTTGTTTGTGTATCTTCGTACCACACATATTGACAAACACGTAACCGTTTTCCCAAAAAGACATGCTCGTTATTTCAGAGTTATCGAGTTATGACCAATTTTTGTCTAACTTAACGTATCAAGCGAACGTTTAGTTTAGCACGTGGATGTGTTTCTGATAAAACAACGAAGCGTCGTCTGTCAAATTTTCGTAGGGGGGAGGGGGGCACCGATGTGTGATAATCGCGATTTCTTCAAAATATTCTTCCAAAGGCTAAAGCTACAATTATTGAAATTATCTTATCACGCATAGATTCTGCTTTTTTTCACTCATCAGCAAGAATAGCCTAAGATTTGATGGAACCATTAGTTTATTACCATTCACCTGTTTACCTGACATATCTTAGCCTGGGGCGTAACGGAGAAGCCGATAGGATAGCGGGATAACGTCTTGTTATAACAGCGAAATTGTTTCATTTGTCAGTAATTATGGAACTCAATCAAGCAAAGGGGGCATGTTTACAATAGGCATTACCATTTACTAGATTACTGTTAGTGTTGTTGTTTTTTTCGAAGGTACAATTTTTGTAAGTATCAATGCATTTGAGCTTTGCAAGGTGTTTCACCTGTCCTTGACCTATTGCCAAGGGAAGTGCACTTTTTCGTGTGCCATCTACTTGGATTGCACTGTAAATTCCTTCCATATCTTAAAAAAGATGTTCAATTTTGGTAGATACACATTGTCTGGAGTGGCTATCAATTAGGTGGCTTGTCAACACTTGTACAACTAACAGTAAAAGTTGATTGGGACAGGCAATTGATATGTAAATAGTGAATCCACATGGGACACTCCTGTACAATAGGCAGCAGACAATGTTGGGACAATGTGGGCCTAGCATCAATTCAAAGAAAATAGTCCCAAATCAGTTGTCAAACAGTTGTAATGGAAGTTATTAAATGTGATTGAAAATAAATCGGGTCTCATCAGGGGTGAATTGACAATATTCTCTTGGTCTGGTATGTTAGTATGAGATTCATCAATGACAGAATTTGAAAAAAAATGCAATCCATACTTCCAGACAATGTTTTGCAGTTGGTTTGCCCTTTGTTTGATGTGAAACAAAAGCAATATTCTAGGGAATACTGCATCAGATCATTTTAATATCATTATTAAAATATCCCCATGTTATACCAGCACAGCTAGTGGCATACAAATGTATAATGTATGATTATGTCTCCGACTATTTTTCTGGTGTGAAAAATGTATATGTAAGGGGAAAGGGCTGATGAAGTAACGTTAACTTTTATTGTTGTATGTAAAATGTATGAATGGACAATGTCATCTTCATATGCAATTTTATGTCGTCATCATCAATTTTATGTACCTTTCTGTCATCTTTATTTTTTTTTTTGCTAGTTATAAAGTTATGAAATGAGAAGCAATATTTTCCAGCATTGACTGTCTGTGTTGTTTTGTCCACAGATAAATATTGGTTGATTGAAAGCGTCTTCAAAAATCCGTCCAGTCAACAACCCAACCTTCCATCATGGCCTTCACCGGTAGCAGCCTCCCGTCCCCCACAGAGATGACCATTGCTTCCCTGCGCAACTCTCTGGACATCTTACAGATAGAGAATACCAGCTTAAAGGCCGACCTGGAACGTGAACGTGGTGTCATAAGACACATGCACCGTGACCAGTTTGCAAAGATAAAAGATCTACGGGACCAGGAACAAAAGAATGTGTCCATGAAGGTAGAAGCTGTGAAAAATCAGCTTCAGCTGGAGAAAGAGCAGGAGCTTGCCAAACTACGGGAATCTTTGAACAAGGAGCACAATGCAGAGGTCCAGAAGATATTAAGACAGAAGGAAAATGAGATGAGACAGATGCAGGTCATGTTTAACAGAGAAAAGTTAGAGCTGCAGACTCGTCTGAACGCTGCTCAGAAGGGGGGAGCAAACACTGACAGGTGAGTCTTACTTATAACTTTTCTGAAGTCAATAGCTTTTCATTGTATTCAGTTCACATTAAGGTTTTGTCAGTCTTCAAATGTTCTAATGACATGTAACCCTGGCATGATCATTTAATCAAATTCTATGCATGCCATGAAAATAAGATGGAAAATTGGATTAAGATAACTTTTGCATTCCTGTGCTACATTAGGTTAAACAGCAACGTAGAAGCAGAGAAGTCTCGACTGCAACAGGAGATCACCTCCTTAAAGGAAGCCAAGAAGAAGCTTGAGGGGGAGCTGAGCTCGATGACTGCAGCTGACAGACAGAAGGCTGGAGAACTCAGGCAGGCTCACGACCAGCTACAGCAGCAAGCAGCCAAGCTCAGGAAGGAGGCAGACCAACAAGTCCGCAGACTGGTGAGTTTGGAGGACTTTGAACATGCACTAAGGCATGTTATTGCATTGCCCTCACCAATGACTTCCGCTGTAACCAGGTGACAAGATTGAACTTGTGCTATGTTGGCAAAGTGTCCTGACCTCATTCCCAAATCATTCATGAAAATACCTTCTGCCATTTCCTAGCTAAAAGCTTATTTCAGTTCAGATATCAATCAGTCCTGCATTCCTGTTGCTGTAACCATGGTTACTAATTGCTGTGAGAAGCTGTCTGAGGAAGAGGTCAGGTGTATCATGGTAATTAGCCTGGTAATGATAGGCTTATGGTCACCATAGCAACTGCTGTACGTCTATGCCAGTCACTGTAAATAGCTGTAGGCACAGCCAAGGCTCAGGGTCTTAACTTCAGGGACAGAGATAGAGGTCTTTATCATGGCAGGGAACTATGCATTTAAGCACACATTCTGGGGTAAGGTAAGTGCTTCTTCAACTTTAGATCAGGCTATGTTGTTTTGCACCACAGTAGCAGGAGAGGGCCATGCTTGACTTGCCACATGTAACTGAGATCCAACATTAGATTGTAAATCCCATTTGTAGCAAGGGACACCTTATCAAGCTGCAGTTTTATCCAGGGGTATCAATAGTCATCAGAGATATGGGTGAAAAGGAGTAAAATGTAGAGGTACATTCTTAATTACAATCCTCACTGTAAATCATATTGATAGGATCGGCTGTCCAGGAATTTTGTAGCAATATTGTACATGTACTTATACAAGAATGTGTCCTGCCGGTACATCTGTTTGACCTCATTTACTTGTAGGAGCAATTTGTACTTGAAGAGATCTGCTTTGACATTTTAGTGTCTTAGGTTTTGAACAGGTCAAGGGTTTGCTAGGGCTGGATGTAGAGATAGTAAGTAATGGATTTATCTGTTCCAACCTTTGACCTTTCACCTGTTGCAAACACTTGTGTGATTTGATGTGGAATAGGTGGGTCAATAAGTATGGATTCAAACAGAAAATAGCTCTTAGAAATTTAATATTTTCTCAGATAGAAACCTCACCATCCAATCTCTACCATACCCAGGGAAAATAAACACCTGACTTGATGTATTGAGGCTGAGGACATTCCGATGCTCTATGTAAGCGGCACATACATGTAGATGATAAGGCGATGCTGTTGTTGTGTACATGGTATTCTGTTCCATTGTCCTCTCCTGTTATGTGACTTGTCGTACTGCCATCCTACTGAATAGGGCCCTGTTTCCCTGGGTAAAAAGGCGGATCAGCAAAGAAAAGGCAGGAAGCTGTTACAGGAGCGTAGATCAACCCTCAGTTGGCTAAGGTGCCCGGTTGGCACCACATTTGTATTGGTTATGGGATTAGGCAGCACAGAGATAGTTAATGTATTGTCAGCTGGGGGACAGTTACAAACCATTTTTACGTGCTTGAGGTGGGCTGTTGCAGATCAGGGTAACTTGTGCCTTTCTAATTTTCCACTAGAGAGATAACTGAATGAAAGTTGTGTCATGTATGATTTCTTGGCATGATCATGTGTTGCAATGGAATGACTACTTGCTTGGCACTGTTATATTTCAATAGGAATGCTTGAATTTCACTACTAATATTACTAGTCAATTGGGGCAACTGTGACCAACTGGCCTTTTGTAGAAGTCTGGTACTGTAGAGACTTGTCAAATAATTCAGTCTCTCTTGTCTGCCTGTCAGTGATGTGTTACAGCCAGAACATGGCTACACTTTTCAATTGCTTGCTTGTTTGCATATTCATTTTTTTTTTAAATTAGATTCTGCAAAGGTTCCCCTTAGACAAACTTGTTGGACAGGTTTCAATATTACAAGACAGTTCTTAAGGACCATTAAGTTATCAAAGTGGTATTACCTCCTAATCCCATAGTAGATCCAAGGGGTGGAATTATGGAAATGTACTATGATGTCTGAGACTTCAAAGTCACTCAGTGCTGCATGTTGAAATCCCTCACTTTGTTGGGAGATTTGGGAGCATTGTAAAGTACGATTATGAATTCAAAAGGTTTGTAGGTCAACAAAAATTGGGGAAGGACAGTAAGCCTTGTTCTTATGCAGAAATAGTACTATAGTACTATGGAAACCAAAAGAGATGACCCACAATGACCTATTTACAATCACAGTACATCACTATAATAGCTATGTGCTATCATGAGGGTCAAACAGTATTTTCTTTTGTATGTGAAATTGGTTTGAACTTATAGCTCTTTAGTTTGTAATGCTAAAATGTGTCTCAGTAGGTAGTAGGGAATTCATTACATGGTGTACCCAACCAGAAAATCAGTTTGTTGTCATGGTGATTATAAACAAGCCCTGGAGGGGACAGCTGTTATTGTTGTGGAGTGAGTACAATGTAGTTCAGGGCAAAGCAGAGTAGTATAGAATTGATATGATAATGATCCATGGCATCTATAGTTTATGTCCAACAATCAAATGGGCAAATAATATGTAGATCTATAAATCCAACTGGTAAAATATAGTCCATCTAATATTGTACAAAAGCTACATTTATTGTATGGAGTAAACCCCATTTCCTCAATTCAGAATTCTTTTGCTAAAAGTTGTCATTGACCTGTGAACCCTTTCCCTTTGACTCGTTAATCTACCTGTCATCTGTGCTGGGTAAAGTCCAAGACAGAGTCAGAGTACTTTCAAACAGTTGGACCTTGTCACATTAACAGAATTAAGTCATGTAAACTATGGGGACACGTCTTGTCTGATTGTCGATCAACTTCAAGAAAAATACTGTGTATGGTCATTTCCGGTAAGTTTTTACACAAGAATCTAATATTGTGTACATACTTATATAGTGTGTTCATTGAAGATAGACTTAACAGCTGAGAAACATTCAATTTAGTATTGATTAGTTTGACCTGTGACTGTATTTCACCATGCTTGTACTTTGTATATGTTTTATACAACAAACAATATTAGCTTCTAGTTCTTTGCCATAATTTCTTTGCTTTAAAAGGATAAGGTAAAAACCAGTCTCTTCCTGACTTACCAAGTTGAGATTTGCATGTTATTGTGTCTAAATTCTAATTCTTACACTATTGAATACTCATAACTTTTGCATAGGGCACAAAGATAACTTAAAACATGGAAAACTTCACTGTCCTGCCTTTAAGTTTCTTGTGACCTGTTTATAAATGCTTGTGACCTATGCATACACAAAAGACAAATAGGTGTTGTATTACAAATTGTTGACCTGTGTTCCAACTTGCATGTTTTAGGACCCTTCATCTTCTACCTGTCTAACTCCTGTGTTTACCTGAGTAATAAAGTCAGATTTATGGAGGCCGCAACCCATTCTTCCCTAATTGCATGCTGGTCTCATGTATAATTAATAGTCTCCAATGTGGGCACCTGCTTTTGTATTACAGGTGTCGGTCTCAACTCATAACTGAGATTTGCAGATTTCTAAGTTGTCTTTCTTCATTTTATAGATAGACATACCAATGGTTTATATCCTGTCCAAAGTACATAAACACACGTCATGACTGCTGTGATAAACAAGTGGTGTTGAGTTAGTTGGAATGGGTCCAAGGCCAAAGTATATCCAATACAGTCTCAGAAGGCTTGGATGACATGTAGCCTTTTGTGTTTGAATAGACCTTTGTTGGTAGTATACAGGCAAGCTGTCATGGGGCTGTCAGCTGTGTTCTTCTTCAATAAGAGTTAGACACAAGCATATGGGGGTTCAAGGTATTATGATTCAATGTTTTATGATTTTAAAGGGCACAACATAGTTATATATGGTTGTGATAGAACACTGTTTTTATATGTTTTATGGTGTCTCCTTAAACTATCAGATTATATTGTACTTATTATAATATAAGGTGATCTAAATGTATGTCACTGGTAAAAATTATCTCCAGGAAATGTAATTCAAAGTTTTATGTACTTCACAGTCTGAGAGGCTTCATGTACAATGTACACGTAAATGTAGTCAAAATTGCTTGCCTCTTTGTTTTGGTTGTACAGTACTGGACTGGTAACTGACTACATGTATAACTGATTGAAATAGTTTGCCAATGTGATGATACTTTATAATCTTCAGAACCACCTAGGCACTTGTTGCTGGATGCAAAGTTTGTCTTGCCAGCCTGCTCAGATTCTGTGGTCCTGTAGTAAAGAAGAGAAATGCTCACTTCCTTCCGAGGTACGCCAACAAAACTGGATTACAACAACTTGTGAAGATCAAAGTGGTTTTAAGTTAAAAGTCTGGTTTGTGCTGAGTCCACAGAACACCTGACACCTGTAGTGTGTGGTGTGCGAGGTCTGTATAGCAGGAGAGGCTTGAGGGGACAATAACAACACTGCCTATAGCTGAGGGGTCTTTACAGAGCTCCGAGCAACAACAGACTCACAGAGTCGAGTGTTGTTGACTGACCTAATAAGCGCTGATAGCATGCTGTCGAGCAGGAAAATGGAGTATGTAGAAACCAGTTATTCACACTACGAGATTTTCCTCATTCTGGTATAAAGAGTGGGAAGATGAGGATTTTGTAAGATAAAAGACATGAATCGTAAAAAAGATTTATGACCTTAAATAATCCTTAACTTTTGGCTACATGTCAACTCAGATTTTTGAAGCGATTATGCAATGTTGTCTCCCATCTGTTAACTGATTAGCCAGACAGCATGAAAAAAATCTCAGTGTTTAACAGCTGATGCTGTGAACCCATTCCTGCGTGTAACATAAGCCACCTTGCTACTGAAACCCTAGCAAGTACGCCGCCATTTCTGTGTTGTCAAGCGTGTTAACATGCCTCACCTGTCCCCAACAGGTGAAAGCTCACCCTTACAGATTGATATGGTGAGTAAAACGTAGGCGGCAGCAGTTTAAATACAGATTTAAGCACAAAAGTCTGGCGAGGTCAAACACCGCTGTGTGTACCCAACACCCAGGCTACTCTAGGCTTTCAGAGCGCAACAATGAAAGGAGATTAGGTGTTTTGTGATTATTGTGAGTGGTCGTTTCTGTAAAACTGTGCAAATATAGGTTACAAGGCTGGGAGGTCACTTCACAGTTTCTTAACACCATGTTCTGTAGTACCTGTTTTATTATCTTTCTTTAATGATATTCAGTAGAAGAAATATGCTGATAATAAAAGCGGTTACTTTGCCAGGCTAAAAAGTTGTTTATGTATAAGCTTTTAACATGCCTCGACACCAATTAAGAAAGATAAATAAGCCCTGTTTTCCTTAACGTGCTAACTTATTTTTCCAGTCGTTCGGCAATGCCTTTGTAGCAAACTCCTTTCAGTTTTCCTATTGTTTCCTGACCCATGCCTGAGCTCAAGTGATTTGCAAATATGTTGTCCTGAAGGGTCTGTCACATACAGGTGTGTACATACATGTGTGTACAAGCATGGTAAGCATTTGTGGTCCTTTTTGTCTAGTTTTGGGTCTACTTGTTTTATTTTAGTGTAATTTCCCACCCAGACGATGAACTAATTACCAAGTAACATTACAACTTATACTCAACCACTGGTATGTCAACCCACACTGTTTTGTGTTTCTCCAGATGACTGAGATGAAGAGCAGAGAACATGTGATAGAACAGCTGGAGAAGGACCTGGACAGCCAGGCAGGGCAGGCTGAGAGGCTGCGGGTGGAGAGAGAGGAGATGGAGAGACAGATGCAGCTGGGCAGTACCTCACCTGACAGGACAACCTCACCCAGGAGAAGGGCAGGGTCTGTGGAGGTCAGTCAGGTCACTCAGTTGTTATATTGAAAGTGAATGTGTGATATAGAATTCTACAATTGCATTATCGTGGTTGAAAACAATGTAGAAAGTAAAAATTTGGCCATTTCTTTGGTCCCAACAGAAGTAGTCATGTGAACCCATGGAATTCTTCATTCCTTCTACATAGTGACCTTTGCATAATTTTTTTGCAGAAAAAAGCAATGCCTAGTTTATACACAGTCTTTTCAAATGTTGATGTCAAATCTTTTAGATTATTTGACTGACATTAATGAGAGAAAAATATCTCTTAAGTAGGGTATAAAAAGAGTTAAAGAACCGTTACAGGGGTATGATTATAGCTTAATCTTTGTGAAAGCCCTCTGGGGTATTGTGTTACTACTTAAAAACTGGACAAACAAGTATCGGGGAGATGGCACAATGAAGTCCTTTTCTGTTCACACTCCTTCGTGAGACCAAAATTCTGAGTCAGTCTTAAAAGAATCAGTTGACTAATGGGTTAATGAAATTTCCCTGAAGTCTTACCATGGATATTGGAGACCTATCAGATATGTAAGTTCTGCTTTGCTCATCTTTTTTCTATAGAACGCACTTTATAACGTTATGAAAGTGTAGTCCACACCTAGCTAGTCTTGTTGCTGCATAGTGTTACAGTTATTGTGCCACTTCCATGTTTGTATTATGTTATATTAGCATATTCGTGTAGCATCAATCTGTTTGTGACAAGATTTTCTTGTTCTGCTGTGTATCGATACACATGCTACAGTCATACGTTGAAAGTTGTGTCATGGAGTCATGGTTGCTTGGCGCTAATTCCGACTTGTCCTGTCATATATTCCAGGGATCTGTAGAGGAGAAAGATCAGATGAGAAAGATTTGGAAACTTGAGGGTGACAAGACCACTATGGTGAGTTGGTGATCATAACTATTCCTCACAAATTGCTTGAAACTATTAACACACTAACCTAATGATTATAATAGTCAAGACTGATTGTTTCAACTTCCTTGTGGGGCAAAAAAGTTCACAAGCCATTCCTATTTAGGAAAAAATGTGAAATCTTTCAAAACTACCAACTGAAAGTTTTGATTGTGACAACTATACTACTGGTAATACAACCTGAAACTTCATACAAGACCAGTAAGTGGCTTTTAGACAGCAAAGCTTCCCTGATAAGTCCAGTCTGGATACAGTATACCATCTAATTACTGACTTTAATTGTACTTTAATCACCACCGCCAATGGTTGTTTTGGCAGTTAACCAAAGTGGCTGAAAGAATGCAGCCATGTCATCCCCAAAACTGGTACCTTGTATGCAGATTGTAGAAGTTGTGCCTACAACATAGACCCAGCCATGCTACTGTGATGTCTGAAAATGGATTTGTATTCACCATCATGGTAAATCTAAAATCAAGATAGTTTATCATGCCTAGGTCTGTACCTTGTCGGTTTATATGACACCCAGTCTTCCCTTCTAAAGGCAAAACAGGTAAAGGATCTGGAGAGTCAGGTGCGGCCACTGGTGGACAAGAACCAGCGTCTGGAGAGAAAACTGGACGAGCTGGCGGGGACGGTCAAGAGGAAAGATGAGGAGAACCGCAGACTGGTAAGTGAAAATCCCTGACATAGATCCTTGGACTTTTAACCGTTCAGGTTTCTTTAATTTGTTTTATTATCTTTCCCCTCTCTATTAAAAGACTGTTGGTCATAAGGTGATTAGCATTCCTCAACTTGATCTGTTTCACTGAATGCAAATTATACAATGTTCTATATCTGAGATGTGACTTTATCTCCCTACAGAGAGAACAGCTGGACATAGTTGACACACGGTTACGTAAGGAGGCGGCCACCCGCAGCCGGACCAACTCTCAGTCCAGCCTGCCCACTGACGACCTGGAGCAGCTGAAGAGCACCATCACAGACCTCAAGAGACACATAGCTGTAAGGGTACAAACAACACAGTTAACAAACACTGAAAGATACATCATATACAGTTTGAATAGTAGAGAACTGCTTGGATGTTGTTTGATAGTGCAAACAAATGTGTGGTATTGAACACGACCCTGGAAATGAAATTCCTAGCAACACAATAAATAAGCTCTGGATAATGCTATGATACACATTTTGTACTTATTACAATGTACTACATTGTCATATTTCTACCAACAGGCAAATATCCAAACGAAATGTACAATCATTATGTGCATGTATGATAACCACAGCTGAAATTCAACATCAAAACAACCTTTAAAAAATCACAGAGAAAAGAAGATAGATTCTATCATTCTATTATATCATACATTTTTAAGACATAAATGTGTAATGTAAAGCAAGGCCATCATGACTGACATAAAATATTACAGTTAGTCTCCTGTGCACTTTGTCACCCAAATATTGATTTTGCAGAGCTGTATTGACAGTCTTACTGTGTCACTATAACAGGACAGTGAGAAAAGGAGAGAGCTGGTTTCACTCAGGAAAAAGAAATCCAAACTCCCCAGTCCCAGGAAGAAAGGAGCCAAGGTACAACAACAGTCTAAGTTTTTGTGAACTTGTTCTTCAAGTCTTGTTTTACTATACATGGCAAGAAATTGGACATTGTGAAACATGGGGCATTTCCAAACCTAACAGAAGACCTAACGTAGAATGATATTGCACCCAAGGGAATTCACCGATTTTTGCAACACAATCCACCGTACAATTCTACATGCCAATCAGGTACTTGAATTTCATGTTGTCTGGGCTGGGACAGTATACACATTTTCCATCAACACACGTCATCCTGACACAAGAGGGACACCGAGTCTCAAGCAAACCTTACATAACGGCATTAGCACGGGTGGTCCTTCTTAACAAGACACAAGACACACGCAACCAAGTTTTTCCACCTTACGTTACGAGCTGCGATTTTGTCGTCAACCCTTACGTTACGGAAGTCTGGCCGCTATCTCGAGCTGCGATTTTGTCGTCAACCCTTACGTTACGGAAGCCTGTCCGCTATCTCGAGCTGCGATTTTTTAGTCAACCCTTACGTTACGGAAGCCTGTCCGCTATCTCGAGCTGCGATTTTGTCGTCAACCCTTACGTTACGGAAGCCTGTCCGGTATCTCGAGCTGCGATTTTTTAGTCAACCCTTACGTTACGGAAGCCTGTCCGCTATCTCGAGCTGCGATTTTGTCGTCAACCCTTACGTTACGGAAGCCTGTCCGCTATCTCGAGCTGCGATTTTTTAGTCAACCCTTACGTTACGGAAGCCTGTCCGCTATCTCGAGCTGCGATTTTTTAGTCAACCCTTACGTTACGGAAGCCTGTCCGCTATGTCTAGCTGCGATTTTTTAGTCAACCCTTACGTTACGGAAGCCAGTTCAAGCCAGTTGCGTGTCCGCTATCTCGAGCTGCGATCTTTTCGTCAAACGTTACGGAAGTGGTCCTGTGTGGCCCGTTGACGGAAGTGGTCAATTATACGCAAAATCCAAACACTCAGGGCCCCAACGAATATCGAAACAGTCTATATAAAGACACGAAAATATCAAAAAATGGAGCGTTTAATACCAGTCCTATAATCTGTTAAGGAGACACAGCCCGGTGTGATTCTTTTAGTTCATGTTTACCAGAATCGTTGGAGAATGCCCCACTGAGCATCATGCACGCCTGGCTTGGCACGTGTTGAGCAAATGTGCTTCCAAGTGTAAACTCGAAGGTCATACTACACATTTTACCAGAGAAACATTTTTTCGAAATGTTTTAGATTATGCTATATGTAATATTTTTACGAGAACTTTGCTTAACAGAAGCTCGGTGACAGCTTGTGTACTGATGACTGCTAAATTCTCCCAACAGCCGGATTTTTCCAGCTGTGGGCTCGCCGGCCTCACGTTTCTTCCCCTTCACAGCGTTCTTTAGAGGAAAATTGGACATGTAAGCTCCCAAAGTTCTGCACAACATTTTGAATGTCGGAATATTGGTTCTCCTTCTGATGGCCAAAAATCACTACCTAACAAATGAAGTCGATTTTGGTGGTCATTTTCAAAATCGTCAACCTCACACACGAAACAGCACCAAACTGGGTGCAACGCAGACGTGATAACGCCAGAGGGGACGTCACTTTATACAGCTTGGAACGCCGTGGTAGCCACACAGAACCACAGCTCGAGATAGCGGACACGCAACTGGCTTGAACTGGCTTCCGTAACGTAAGGGTTGACAAAAAAGATCGCAGCTCGAGATAGCGGACAGGCTTCCGTAACGTAAGGGTTGACAAAAAAAATGGCAGCTCGAGATAGCGGACAGGCTTCCGTAACGTAAGGGTTGACTAAAAAAATCGCAGCTTGAGATAGCGGACAGGCTTCCGTAACGTAAGGGTTGACTAAAAAATCGCAGCTCGAGATAGCGGACAGGCTTCCGTAACGTAAGGGTTGACAAAAAATCGCAGCTCGAGATAGCGGACAGGCTTCCGTAACGTAAGGGTTGACGAAAACATCGCAGCTCGAGATAGCGGGCAGGCTTCCGTAACGTAAGGGTTGACTAAAAAATCGCAGCTCGAGATAGCGGACAGGCTTCCGTAACGTAAGGGTTGACGAAAACATCGCAGCTCGGGATAGCAGACCACAGCAGGACCTGGACTTAATTGACCACTTCCGTAATGTAAGGTTTGACGAAAACATCGCAGCTCGATATAGCGGGCAAGCAACGGGCCATGAACGACACCGGGCAACCTATTAGTCCTCTGTACTGAAATTCCCAAGGGAGACATGAATGAACCCCTGGTGTACATTTTACTCGTAGCCACTGAAGGCAGACTGTTATGAAAACACAATGATGTATTTAAATCGATAACCCGTTGGTTTGTAAGCTTATTTGTAAGTTTTTGAAATGCCCCATGTTTCAGAATGTCCAATATTTTGCCACTACTGTGTTTTACTCAGTCTTTATGTTGCTTTCTTCTAGCTTAGAATGAAGTGACAACAAAGCTTTGCACGAATGAGTACATTTGTATCTGAATCAATAACCTTGGCTTGCACTCTTTTGCAAATACAATACTGACTGTCACCTCTACAATGTGTGTCAGACTGATCCTAACAATACTCCCACCTCTCCATCCCCAGTCCCGTGGTGTGGTGGAGACGTACTTTGGTTATGACGAGGAGGCCAGCGTGTCCTGGGATTCAGAGTCCTCCTTCTCTGTTGACACCAATTCTGAACTGGACATCTCTTTCTCTGAAGATGTAAGTACAGTAAAGTACAAATGATATTTGCTTCTGAATCAGTGTCACATTTTTAAGCCATAGCAAAATGATGACTATAAAGAAGCTGGATCTGCAAAATTAGCATGGTATTTCCAACAGTCCAGAATGAAATCAAGAAAGTTGCTTCTTTGGTTCACTACAAATAAGATTGTCCCTTGTAAGAAAGATATGCAATGCCACATGTTGTTTTACATGACAAATGTTGAGATAAGTATTCTTATGTTGCTTACTGCATGGCTGTCCAGAAGAGACAACACGTACACAGGAGATCCCCACGTTTCCCTCAGCATCTGGGGAAACTCTGCAAGTCCCATAAACTAAACTTTGTCACAGGAGGCCAGGTGCTAAAACTGGTCTCAGGTGTATCTAGGTGTTGTGACTGTTGTAGTTGGTGACAATGTGTTACGTGGAAGGGCAGTTAACCCAGCTATAAAGACACAGATTATACCTAACTAAAGGGAACCTGATGCAGATGTTGCACTATTGAAGTATACACTCAGAGTAATACACAGTTATAAGTATCTAGCACAGCACCATAACCGATGTGTCACTGTTATCTTTGCAGAGTTCAGTCTTTGGTTCAGAGACAGTAAGTCACAATGAAAAACACAGATTTTGGTGTCAAGGAGGGTGCATTAACCAGGGGTATAATCATGGGTTAATTGATGAGGTGTGCAGGTGTTTTGAAGGCCAATGGTTACTGTAATGTAAAGTACAGATGACAGAAGCATGCTTTGTTTTCTCAACATGCCTGTATATTGAACAGAGGTGTTTTAGTTGAATCAGAGTTTATATGGAATAAGAGTTACATGTAAATGAACAAAATGTAATATCATTAGATGTTCGTTCGCCTTCAATTGTTCTTGTCTGCTTGTTTAGCCTGAAAAGGACAAGCTGGAGGCGTCCATGCAGCAGCTGACTCAGGAGCACCTGCAGCTGCAAAGGGCATTCCAGCTGCTGCAGGAGCACCTGGCAGCTACCACAGATGTGGAGAGGGAGGGGAAGGTAAGGCTGCCACTGTCTAACTCTGCTGTGCTGTTTTATATATCTATCAGGTGAACCTCAGACCTTTATGTAACAGAAAGATCTGATGGTCAATGGTTAACAACAGTGTGGACAGCTGATTAAAGCTAAGTGCAAATATGCTTATAAATTAATTTATCCATCCTTTAGAGGACCTTTGGTGTGCCGGGCTGAGGTAGGGTTTCCTAGAAGGCATTGCAATTGTGTTATTTTGTCATTTTCAGGCCTGCTGTTGTCACTTGGAGATAATGTCTGCAATACTGTACTGGTCTGCTAGAGGGCAATACATGCTTATTGCACAATTGAAATTCTGATACTTGCCAACAAAACTTATCCTTTTCTCTATTGCCATGGCAACCAGATGCGAGCCCAGCTGCAGAATGACCTGCTGTCTGCCCAGGCTAAGATTGAGGACCTGCAGCGAGCGCTGAGCACACAGGGGCAGGACACGGGGTGGGTGGAGGAGAAGGAGAGACTCAGCCTGGAGAACAGACAGCTACAGGACAGGATACACCAGTTAGAAGGTCTTACACCATTTCTCATTATGTTGACTAAAGTTTTCCCAATTCTTTCCTGTTGCAAGGAAAATTACAAATTGTACTAACCTGTGCAGGACAGGTGTAATTGTCCTTGCATCCCTCGTTGTCAGGCAGAGAATGACTTCAGGTGTATCTGAGCTTGACACCCCCATGTGCCTCACTTGGTAGCTCCCAAAGTTCAAAGGTCACCGGTTACCCATGGTTCCTCGCGGCGCATGCGCACCAGTCTACTGTTTGCAGAACTCCTGGCCGAAGTAGTGTTGGGAGGGACTTCACAGGAACATGTAGAATTCCGCCTCTCTCCGGGTGCGCGTCTGCCTGACAACGAGGGATGCAAGGACAATTACACCTGTCCTGCACAGGTTAGTACAATTTGTAATTGTCTCCTGCATCCCCTCTGTTGTCAGTCAGAGAATGACTTCAGGTGACTTCGTAGCCTGAGGCCAGGATCTTACGGCCAAAGTTGCAAGACTTGACAGGTTTCCTGTAGAACTTCTCGAACGTAGATGAAGTAGACCAGTTTGCCATTTTCATTATGTCCTTGGCTGAAACTCCTCTTAATGCCGCAGCTGAGACAGCTGCACTCCTTGTCGAGTGGCCCGTAAACTTGTTAGTGTCCACCCCTGCCTCCTGGAGGACTAACTTTAGCCACCGGGCAATGGTGGTAGAGCCAACCGCCTGATGAGGTTCCACCATTGCCCGAAACAAAAAACTGTCACACAAACGAAAACTTCTAGTTCTAGAAACATATTCCTTCAAATAAAAGACAGGACAAATTCTTTTGTCCCGTGGAAAACTAGGTAGAACAATGTCATGTGTCACTCTGCCAGGCCTAGAAGTCTTTGATAACCTGTTAATGGTGAAACATACTCCATCCGAGGTCTTCTTCTTGTATCTAACATCCAGCAAGGAGAGGGATTGTTCCCTGCCTGCAGACACCAATGCTATCAGCATAACCAATTTCAAAGTAAGTTGCTTGATCGACAAAGTTCTTGCCGGTGACCAGGACTTTAATAAACTTAGAACTCTACTCACGTCCCAAGTATACTGATACTTCGGTAAGGCTGGTCGTAGTTCAAACACTCCTTTCATGAATCTTTTCACTAAAGCATGAGAACCTAAAGGTAGACCTTCCACCGGAAGGTGAGTTGTTGAAATGGCGGACCTATAAACATTCAAGGTCCTATATTGTAGACCCTTGTCAAATAAGGACAGCAAAAAATCTAGAACTTCACTCACAGGTGCTGAAACCGGATCAATGTTCCTTTCACCACACCAGCTGTTCCACTTTTCCCAGGCTGCTGTGTAGAGCTTCTGTGTGCCTGGTCTCCAGGAGGCCAGTAATATCTTACTGACTCCCGGCGAAATGCCGTACTCAGAATGTTGTCTCCGCAAACATGCCATGCGGCTAGACGAAGCTTGTCCCCCTCTGGGTGCGCTCTGCCGGACTCCGGCTGCGTGAGAAGGTGCTTGTGACGAGGTAACAGAACTGGTTCCTCGACCAACATCTCTAGAAGAACTGGATACCAGCAAGCTGTTTCCCACACCGGAGCTATGAGAAGCAGATGAGCCTCGTCTAACTGGACCTTCCTGAGTGTCCGTGCGACCAGAAGGAAAGGAGGGAAGGCATACGGCAGTTCCCACCTG
Source organism: Branchiostoma floridae (assembly GCF_000003815.2). NCBI lineage: Eukaryota > Metazoa > Chordata > Leptocardii > Amphioxiformes > Branchiostomatidae > Branchiostoma > Branchiostoma floridae. The sequence continues at coordinate 16,172,485 of NC_049982.1, forward strand.
CTCCAGCTCACCGTGAAGGCGTCCGTCCCCACTGCTTCTGGCTCTGGGTGCCAGGAAACGTACTGAGGTAGCTGACGGTTGGTTCGGGACGCGAACAGATCCACCCCCTTGGAGAGTAGTGGAAACTTCGCCTGCAGACTCAGGAACGTATGCCGGTCCAGAGTCCATTCTGTGGCCACGAAGAAATGTCGAGAACTGAAGTCCGCTCGCACATTCTCCTTGCCTGGGATGTGCACTGCTGAAATGGACAGGTTCCTGTCTGTGCACCACTGCCACAGATCCAAGGTCACGTTCAGCAAGTCTAGAGACCTTGTGCCTCCCAGATGATTTAGATATGCCACCACCGTAGAGTTGTCGGAGCGAACTCTGATGTGTCCGCTTTCCATGTCTCTGCAGAAAGCCTGAACTGCCATGGATGCAGCCTGCAGTTCCAACACGTTTATGTGTGCTGTCTTCTCCTCTGCAGACCAGCGACCTCCTGTGTGGATGCCGTTGCAGAATCCGCCCCATCCGACAGTAGACGCATCTGTCTCCACAACCATGTCCGCTGTGGGCAAAAGGATTGGACGGCTGTTGTGGTCTGGAAGAAGGTCTCTCCACCACCTTAAGTCTTCTCGCGTTGCCTCTGTCAGCGGCACTGGATGCCCCCAGTCTCCTCTTGTCACTCGGAGAACTGTGATGAGCAGGCGTTGAAGACTTCTGAAGTGAAGTGGAGCGTGCCAAACTGACCCTGTTGTGGCTTGCAGCTTCCCTATCAGACTCGCCAACTCTCTCGCTGAGACGGGCACGACTGCAGACAGGGTAGTGTCCGCCAGCTGTTGTAACTCCCGCAACTTGTTGTCGGGAAGAAAAGTTACCATTCGTGACGAATCTACGCCTGACCCTAGGAAGGTGATGCGTTGTGTTGGCTCCAACACTGACTTCTCTCTGTTCGGAACGAAGCCTAGCTGTGACAGTACTTCCAGCGCTGCCATCAGTGCTTCTCTGCACTCTTCTCTGGATCGGCCAAACATCAGGATGTCGTCCAGGTAGACGATCAGACGGAAACCACGTCTTCTCAGAAGTGCGACGGGCACCTTCAGTACCTTCGTGAACACTCTTGGGGCGCTCGACATCCCAAACGGGACGCAGCGGAACTGGTACAGACGACCTCGCCACTGGAACGTCAGGAATCTGCGGCTGCCCACGTCTACTGGGATGGTGAAATACGCATCTCTCAGGTCGATCTTTCCCATATAATCCCCTGGCTGGATGAGATCTTTCAGAATGGCTAGACTCTCCATCTTGAAGTGTCGAACCTGTAGAAACTTGTTTAGTGGCTTGAGGTTGATAACGGGTCGCAAACCTCCCGTCTTCTTTGGTACTGTGAACAAAGTTGAAACAAACTGGGTGCGGTTGTAGACAACCTCCTCTATCGCACCCTTGGTAAGTAGAGTTCTTACCTCCTCGCTGAGGACTTCCACCTGCTCTGGACTTCTTGGTCTGCAGTGTGGAATTCTCTGTTGTACTGGCGGCGTTGTCGCAAACTCCAACCTGTACCCCGTAACGCATTGTAGAATCCAGGGGTCTGAAGTCACCTGCTTCCACTGCTGCAGGAAGTGGACTAGCCTGCCCCCGTGAAGTAGCTGAGAGTCGTCGGGTACAGGTTGAAGGTCGGTCGAACGCCGAAGTGCTTCTCTTGTCAAGGATGAAACTTCTACTTGTCTGACTTCTTCCCGTCCCCCTGCTTCTGAAAAGACTGGGACGAACTCTTGTTGTAGTACTGGCGAGACCCGCCGTAGTTTGGCCTACTGTAGTTCGGCCTCGGCATGTAGTTGTAGCGATAACCTCTGTTGCCGCCCCCTGCCGTTCTGTAGTTGGTACGACGACCACCTCGTCTCGAGCTGGTCTGCCTCTTCTCTGCCTGTGTCAGCATGCCAGAGAGCACCTTGCTCTCCGAAGACAAATCCTTTGCCTTAGTTCCCAGATCAGGCGGGAACAGGAAGTTGTTGTCCTCTGACGGGGTGCGGAACAGATCCCTGAAGGTCTTCTGAGAAGACTCGGCAATAAAAGAACGGCGTGTGAAAGCTAGATGAGAATGGGCTGAACCCAGGAGTAACAGAGCTGTGCCAACACAATCTATCATGTCCAGTTGCAGTTCCTCAAAACTATCCTTACTGGAACGCTGGATTAACTGCCAGAGATTGATCAATGGAGTTCCAACTTGCACTAGATTGGTATGCACCGACTTGAGAGATTTATCGTGAGAAACAATCACATCACCTTGTTTCTTGTCATTCTCCAGAACGGCCCTGGACACGTTCTCGTTGAAGGCCGGTACAACCATCGTTGATGGGGCGTTGTCTGGCAAGTTGTACTTCTGTTGCCAAGCCTCTAGATCAGCCCCGCGACACTGCTTGCTGTGCTTGAAGTATTTCTCCGTCTCCTCCAACACGTTGTCGTCAGCAACCCAAGGGTGCTTGACGGTCTTGTTTGTCGGGTCGAACGGCTTCCATGCCGACTGCCCGCCCTCCGAGACGTCCGACACACTTTCTTCCTCCGTCTCGACTCGAGCTGGGGACCGCCGGTCATGTCGCCGCCGCCGCTTCCCCGGCGCAGACCCCGTTGGAGACGCAGACCGCCGTTTCTTCGGCTGCGAAAACTGCGACATCATCAGCTCTTGGAGCCCATCTAACTTCTCTGAAAGTAATGAAAAATTATTCTCCAAGGCAGTAATACGTACGCCGCTAGCATCAACCAGCTCCGGCTCTGACGGGATGTCGCCATTATTGTTGCCATCCTTCCTACGCTTTCCGTCACCGCCGCCGTCGGTCTCTTCGCCATTCTTCTCCTCCTCGCTCACTTCGACGTTAGAAGGCAGCTCTACTTCTTCATGAGCGGGAGACTTCGGCGGTTGGTGCACTTCCGCAGCCACCAAAAGACCGCGAACAGCGCTCAATCTCGGCATCGAAGGTGACGAAGAAGGCTGACGACTGTCATGGCGCCCGCCCCGGCGCACATGTCGGCGCATGCTTCTCGGGGAAGCGCCGTCTTCTTCGCGCCGTCTCTCGCTGGAACGCCGCTCCGAGCCTCCTCGGCCGCTTCTAGCGTGTCGCCCAGCAGTTGAAGACTTCGAAGAAGCCCGCGTACGGTTCTTAAAACGCTCCTTGTCGCGTTTAGAACCCATTTTCAGGAGCTGGAAACACCGGGGGTTGACAGAATCGCTCAAAAAATTAGACTGGTGCGCATGCGCCGCGAGGAACCATGGGTAACCGGTGACCTTTGAACTTTGGGAGCTACCAAGTGAGGCACATGGGGGTGTCAAGCTCAGATACACCTGAAGTCATTCTCTGACTGACAACAGAGGGGATGCAGGAGACAATTAAAAGCCTTAATTGAGCTGTTTTAGTCTTAATTGAGCTGAAGCAATGTAGACAATAAAAAGTAAAGACTTATGTAAAAATAAATAGATCGTCAATTGACAAACAAAACATATTTCAAGTTAATAATGATGTAGGTAGCACCACCGGTAATCAGGTTTAACATCCCTGCAGGTGTGGAGAAGCAGCTGCAGCACCAGGTGTTGGACACAGAGGAGCAGATGGAGCTGCTGGAGTTCCGTATCCTGGAGCTGGAGGAGAAGGAGCGCTCCTCCCCACTCCTCAAGGTACTGTCTCCCCAGGGCTCCTCCCCACTCCTCAAGGTACTGTCTCCCCAGGGCTCCTCCCCACTCCTCAAGGTACTGTCCCCCCAGGGCTCCTCCCCACTCCTCAAGGTACTGTCTCCCCAGGGCTCCTCCCCACTCCTCAAGGTACTGTCAATCAATAGTACTGTCTCTCCAGGGTTTCTCATCACTTTACAGCTCTTTCCTTAAATACAAAGTCTCCTTTGCCGCAGTGTAACCAGGTATTTACCACATATAACCACATATCTTCTCAAGGTAATGTCACTGCTCTTTACAATATTGATATTCACACATTATGCATTAAACAATTATTCTTTTAATTGATTATAGCATAAATTTTACTTTTTGTTCCTTGTCAAAGCTACCACCTTTATATTTGATGTAATAACTAATCTTGCTACGTTTTTTTCCATTGCATGACATGCTACTGTAACACTACATGTCCTATGGTGTGGTGGTCCTTCTAACTTGTAAAAATGAAACTCTAACCTCAGGGGCCTAAGGACTTTGTTTCGGGAGAGAAGACCTCATCAGTAGATGGTGCCAAGGTATAATTGTATAAACTGTAGCTAAAACACTGGTAGATGCACTGGTGGCACGCCTTGATGTGTATTGTAAAGTGCACAACTCTCAATATTGCTAGCCTGAGCTTATCTGCACTATCTAGTATCAAATTGCTTGCTGCACCAAAGTCTGTGTCAAGTTGTTAAGATGTGTTGCTCTAGATCTTTACAGAATTGCCTCTTGTACATCCCAATTAGATAACCAATATACCAATGACACATAATCTGCCAGAACATGATCTAACATAGTTTCATGTTCTTCCACAGCGCCAGTTTGCTAACAGTGATGATGACTACAGTGCCATACAGAGATTGTGCAATGATGAGGGCTTGCAGGTAAATGATTTCTTAGGATCCTAATCTCAAATTTTACGATGTTGTGTACTACAGCAAGGGTTGTGTATTCATTGACAAGTCATGTAGTTTTTAGTAATGAGTGCGAATGATTTCTGTATAAACACATTTATTTACATTTCAAAAGTACAACAAAACGTCTTGATGACTGATTTTGTTGGTTGAACTTGGCAGGACATCAATGTGTTTGAGATGAAGAGAAAGTTAGAAGACGTCACACAGAAAGAGGTGAGTCTCAGTCAGACACTTAAATGCACGGAATAACCTTAAAGTTTGTTGTTACTGTTGTTACCCTAGAAATACATGTTGGAAGTATTAATTGCCTATGATTAAAAGTATGATGTTGTGACACAGTCTACATCCAATTACAAATCTTCCATAGTTGATAATCCTTAGACCAAGACTGAATAGGCTCAACCTGAATTTAGTCAAAAGTCCATTGATATGATATAAGAAAGTTGAAAATTAAAAAAAAGCTTTAACTTAAGTTTAAGGACATTCTTATGTGTCTGTTCAATATATTCATCAGTTGAAACTGTTGAATAAAACATTATGGTTCAATTCAGTGACTGTGATATTTGTCCTCTTGGAATATGTCCCAGATTTACCCAGTTATTGATTCCTTTGTAACTTGGTAACAGCTGCTGTAGGTTTCATCTTTTGAACTGGGATATCTGGGAACTTCTATCAGCCAATTACATGTTATGATCATGTAACTATTATATCTCTGTCACCATGTGTCTGGGTCTTTCATAGGCAAGTGAAAGCAAGCAAAAAAAATTTTTTTATTGAACAATGAGAGGCCTCAGGGGCCTCAAGGTCATTGGCCCTGAATGACTGGGTCTTCATAATAATGATGAATACATTTTTAGAAAGAGTCAAACTGTATGTCTTTGAACAGTTTTTTAGAGGTAGCTTTAAGGATGACAAATGTTTTTTTTATCTATATCAATTTCTGTTTTGTTTTTCTTGGTCTATTTCATTACCAAATACTTGATGCATTCAATCTAATGTTGTCCAAATAAGTACAAAAATGATGTGTGACAGGAACATAGTTAGGCTGGCCCTTGCCTGGATACCACAACAGATGTGACAAATATGTCTGTTACACAGTGGCACTATTGATGGAGCTGTTGTCATGCAAATTTGTAATCCTTGAAACATACAGCCCACGGGATGTATACAAAATAATCAACTTTTCCGCTTTGCCAAACTGTATCTGCAGTATATATAATGGTAAGACCAAGGATCTTTTTGTTGATAGGATAGGTCAATCACTCCAACATGAACACAACATTCAAATCTTTAATTTTTCGTAATGCTTTAAGCAATTTGCCTGATATTGATATCATGTTTGAAACCATGTAATGCTTAATTTGCACATACATGTATTTGCAAATGGACAGAAAATTTTATGGTTGCAATTTTACATGGTGCTACTCTGCAGGTGTAAGTGGGTCAAAGGTCAAATTCCTGAATAAGTTAATATTATGTACATTTGTACACAATGAACATTGTATGTATTGCTTGTTCACAAAGGCAAATTATCCAATAAGGTCATGCTACACAGTATCATATTATCTGACAGTGTGTTTTTCCTTCATGGTGTATGATGTTTTGTTGAATTAAATGCTTCTGTTGTGGGACATTTGTTGTGATACATTGTGGGACATTATGTTGTGATAATCCATCTAAACTGTCAGTTTGTACTCTCCAATGGCAGCGTTCCACAGGGACTTCCTTTTCTGTAAATACCCAATTGCTTTGATACCTGCTCATTGTCCGGATATGGAGACCTGAATATTTGATCACGGTCAACATTAATTATTTATAACCCAGCAAATGTTTGCCGTACGTCTCTCATGGTTGCAGAGTGGGTGAACGTTAGCACAACTGTTTATTTTTCTCTTGTGTTTTGACATTTTAGGATTTGGATTCTGAGGAACAGCTTGTTCTGCTGCAGGCCAGGACAATACTAGACCTGGTGGATAAGGTAAGCATGGCATGTTTTACCTGTGGACTGTGTGCTTCACTATGTACAGGTGTGTAGCATGAGTGGGGAGGGCAAGCACTGTTTATGTGTGAGTGCAGCCTAGATAACTTAATACATGTACTACATGACTGTATCTTCAGACAGTCTGTCAGGTATTTTTAGCTCTCACTGAAAGTGCAAATATCTTTGAGGCACTCAAATTTGATTAATCATTATATTAATTGGATGTAATTATTGAGACATATCACAATAAAGTAATAGGTTACGGCAGGATTCCCATTGCCATAAATGGAGTTTTTTCTGGGCACTAATGTGATGTTTTACCATAACATTATTGTTTCCACGAACATAAAGTGCAGCAGAACATGTTGTATGATATGTGCTGATCAGTACTTTAATGAGTCACTGGTTACCCAGGTGATACATACCTGAACCTGGAGGAATCATGGGTGGGGTGAAACATGCCCAAGTCAATAATGTGATGTTTGTTTTGTATTACAAGGCATTGTGTCCTGGTTAAGCTATGGCTGGTGTTTATATGTAACCCCATTAAATCTGTATTTTGTAACAATTCTTTCAAGATTATTGCTTTATACAGTCGGGGTGATGATTGTATTGCAAAATAATACTTTTTAACATGTTAGCACATTGTATAGCGGCTACACAATACTGCATAAGTGCTAGGAAGAGGACAAACTTACGTGAAGCATTCACAACTTTTAATGTATTTCAAATAGAAACTGAAAGACTGGAGATCATTAGAAGATGACCTCGGACATACAGTAAAGAAACTGACAGAGGAAAAGGTATGTTACAGGTTCTGTTGATTTTTCATTCATTTAATCATCTGCAGTACCTTGGTGGCTATTCATAAGCACCTTTATTGTTTACAGGACTTCGAGAAGCGAGCTATAATGTAATTCAATGCCAGTAAACAGTATTCTAAAGTTTTATGACCTTAGAATCAAATTTGGATCCAGTGCAAGAAGTCTCTATGTTTTTAAGAAATGTGACTATCAAGAAATGCATTGATTAAAAAATGTTGTGAAGCCAAAAGCTGTCTGATGTTAATCATTGAATTTCCTCCAATATGGACAGACTGTCCTGACCAAGCAGATGTCCCAGAGTGAAGATGATCACGGGGCAACACAACAGCACCTACAGGCAGCTAACCAGGTCAGTAAGGGAAACAGACTGTAAGTAACATTAAGTCTGCAAATTTTTATCAGACTAGTAACTGTTGTTGTAATGATAGGGTAGAGGAATTAGTTTCTTGGATCTGTTTTCATGTCTTTCTGCCTCAAGTATTCCTAAGGAAATAAACTCTCATCTAACATATTGATTCCTTAATAATGGCTCTTAAATATGGATTTCCTGTAGAGAATTAAGGAGTTGGAAGTCCAGACAGTTGCTGAAGCCCAGTCTGCTCGGGAGGCCACTGCGACTGTGATCCAGTCTCTAGAAGACGAGAACGCCCAGCTGAAACTCATGGAGGCCAAGGCCAGGGCAGAGAAGGATGTTGCCAGGCAACAGGCAGACAAGCTGGAAGGAATTGTGGAGGAACTGAAGCAGAAGCTGCAGAGTTCAACCCAAGGTCGCACCTACGAGAACGAGCTTCTGTTTCAGAACCTGGACAAACTCAAGGAGGCCCAGAAGGTTGGTTGGGAAAGTTTGACGTTTTGTTCTTGTTTTCATTTTGATTTCCATCTATTGTGGATTAACACACTGTACAGTTGCACCCTAAGGTATTTGAAGATACATTTTAGGTTTAGAACTGTTTTAACAGCAAGCATGATTGTGCAGCATAGGAATAGTTGGGTTGTAATGCCAAGTGACATTTATCGATATCCGTTGGTAAAACACCAGTAGATCCCCTGAGATTTCTAGTGAAGCACCCCCAATGTATGCGCAGTTTGGATATGCAGTGTCATATGCTGGGGATATATTACATTGTAGATCATTTTCTCAGGGTGTTGGATATACATGTTGTATAGACCTAACAGATGAATTTTAACAGTCTTAAGGAATTCTTGAATTTGAAAATAGCATGTTGATATAGTGCTTTAATGACTATGGACAATGGTTGAACTGTAGTCCTCTTATAATTCGTTTACTTGAAGGAATGGTCATGAGCTCTTATTATAACTTGTACTATAACCTGGTGACTGATTTCCCCATATAGAGACTGTCTGACTTGGAGCAGGAAGAGGAGAGACACAAGGCCTACATCAAACAGCTGGAAGACATCAGGGTATGGACTATTCATTTTGGTGTTCATCAAAATTCATTTTGGTGTTATTCAAAATTCAACGACATGGTGAATTTTGTATGTAGTGGAAATCTTTTTGCAAAAGACTATTCACCGATTGTGTACGCACAGAAAGTGGAAATCTGTCATGTTGATAATCAATCCAGAGTGTAATTAAATGCTAATGTCGATAGAAGGTAATGCCAATACAGCTTTCTATTATGGTGTACAATACAGCACACATAATTAAGAATGGGCAATTTGTTCCTTAATTGTGATTAGGTCTGTTTATGGAGAAATCTATAATAGAAAGCTGTCTTCCCTAAAGCGATTACTTGTAATAACCTATGGCTGAGTTGATTGGGGGGGGGGGGTATTCAGTACATTTTACAATGATGATAATTATCATAATTAGATGTGGAAAAGATAATAAAGACAAAAGAATGTACATATTTATATAGCTGACTGTTTGTTTTTCATCAGGCTAGTTATGAGTCTGACCCAGAGTCCCCCCTGGCACTGTCATCATCAGATGTGCTGCAGAAGGTGAGAGATGTTCTTATCTTACTCTCTTTCTTGGTATACTAGTATGTCTGCAAAGATGTGCGCATGATTTAGGTCATCGACAGGTTGCCTAGTATGGGCACTTGGAATAACCCATGGATTTTGAAAATTAAAGGAGTCAAGAATGATTGTTCCTGCATATGATTTTTAGAGATGTCAGTATGTTTGTCTTGTTATAAACTGTAAAAGGTGCTGTTCATGATTACTTGGTGCTAACTGTTACTATGTTGAATTCTACACTTTGGCTACTTTTCATTTATTTATTCATTCATTGAATTCAAATCATTTTTTGTACTTAAGATAACGGAATTGGAGACCAGGAGAAAAGAATTGGAGAATATTCCTCATGTAAGTCTATTTTATATTCTTTCTGGAAAAAATATTTTTACCATGAAAGTTTTTGATTGACAAATAACATGACAATGTCATTGGCTGTGTTTATTCAATTTCTTGACATAATCTCTTGGCTGTTTTTGTTTGATAGGAGGACACCTCAAGTCTTAAGGAAAGAATTCAAGACCTGGAAGACAGTGAGAGAAAACTTAAGGAGAAGGTTGATGAGTTGTCTGTCCAGGGTGAGTCCTTAAAGGAGGAGAACTCTCAGCTGAAGGAAAGAGTGGAATTACTAGAAGGCAGTGATAAGGAGCTGCGGGGCTTGGTGGAGGAACTGTCCACATCAGAGGTCTCACTTAAAGCAGAAAACTCAGAACTTAAAGAAAATATTCTCAAACAGTCAGAAAGTTCCTTGCAGGATATTGATGGACAGAAAGAGAGAATAGAAGATTTAGAGGAAAACGTCAACAGATATAAGGAGCTTATTGACAGGCTTACAGACTCAAGCAGTAAACTTGAGGTTGAAAATGCTGATCTTAAAGAAAAGCTACAAGACCTTGAGGTGCAGAAACATTCTGTTGAAGACAGCACTGCCACAACAAATCCAACAAGAAGTATTGACTCAGAAAATAGAATACGCAAAATAGAAGAGGAAAATAGAAAAATCAAGGCCCAAGCAGAGGATCTGGCTGCCAGAGAAAGCATTCTACAAGAAGAAAACCACAACTTGAAGGAGATTATTGAAGACATTGAAAAGCAGGCCAGTGAGTTCAAGGAAATGATGGAGAAGATGACTGCATCAGAGAAACGTCTTGAGGACAAAAATGCCAAACTCAGGGATGAAGTTTCCAGGCTGAAGTCTGTAGAAGAGGAAAATGACAGATTAAGAATGGAGGCCAAGAAACACAACAATACTCAAGAAGAGTTGACACATGCATTAGAAAGTGTGAGGGCTGCTGAAGTTGAGCTAAAGAAGGAGTGTCTGAGCTTAAAGGAAAAAATCTGGCTTCTAGAAGAGAAAGAGACAACTCTGAAGGAAGTTGTCAAAGACTTCAAGACCACAGAGGGTGACCTTCAGGAGGAGAACAACAGACTGAAGGATGAACTTGAAGATCTTCAGGAAACTATGAAAGAGTTGGAGATTGCAGGGAGTAGTTTGCCTGGGTTTAGTTCAGAAGGCTCAAGAGCGAGAGGCAGCTCCATGGACCTCGATGAAGATGAGACAGAGTTGTGGAAAAAACTTGAGAATTGGGAGTTCAAGAGAGACAGCAATTCATCTGCCAATACTACAAAGGTATCTGAGGAGAAAGAGACACAGACAGAGGCTGAAGATGTTACTCCTCTTGCCATGCCAACAAGGGTTCCTATTCCTGTGGAAGACAAAGAGACACAGACAGTAAACGTAGCAAAGGAAGTGGAACCTGATCTCAGGAAGACTAGTATGACAATTAGGATTCCAAAGATTTTGGAGGAAAAAAACATACAGACAGAAGGACAGGAAGAGGACAACATAATTACAAATGTTGAGAAAGAGAATGTCAGGCTGATGCAAAAGATAAGGGAGCTTGAGGATTCCCTGAGGTCATCTGCAGGGCAGGATCAGAGCAGTCCACTCCCTGAGAAACCAGAGGAGCCCAAGGTTGGATATGGGTTTGCTCACTTTTGGCCGGATGTCAGCGAAAGTGCCAAGAAGAGGATCCGTGAGCTTGAAGCCAGCAAGTACGCCTTACAGGAGGAGCTTGAGCGGGTCAGGAAGTGTGAGTCTCACCTCCGTACTAGGAACACTGAGCTGGAAACATCCATACATCTGCTCAGCGCAAACCTGTCCAGAGCACAGGAGGGGAAAGACCAGCCAGAGGACTATGAAAGTTTCAAAGAGGACCAAGAGCAACAGGAGTGTGCTATTGGCACTTTGGAGATGGCCACCATGGTGTTTGAACAGAAACTGGCCCATCAGAAGGCAATAGGAGATGGGCTGGATCGTGCGATATTTGGAGTTGATCCTGCAGAATGCAGGAGAGTAAACTGTCCTCTGCTGGGGAAGCACCATCAGCTGCTGCAGGAAGAGGAGCGGCTGAAACTAAAGATTAAAGAACTGGAGGTAACAGTCACAACATACAAAGAGCAGCTGATTTTGTTGAAAGGTGCAGAAAAGGACGATCTCTTACAGAAAGTGTTGGACCTTGAAGTTCAACAAAAAAGTCTTACAGAAGAAAACAAAGTGATGGCAAGAGAATCAGAAGCATTGCGAATCCAGGTTTCAGATCTGAAGGCAGCAGAAGAAGACTGGAGAATGAGGGTCCAGGAACTGGAGGGGATCGGACAGAGTGGTACTGAGAGCGAGAGTGAGAGCCATGCCAGACGCACGATCAAAGAGTTGGAGATGTCTGAAAGAAGGCTACAGCTAGAGTTGGAGGAAGCAAAGGCAACAGCTGAAACTCTGAAAGATAGGGTCTTGGAACTGGAGAGAATCGAAAGGGAGTTACGAGAAGAATTGGCAAAAACAAAGCAGGAGAGAGATGAAGCTACTGAGAATGACAAGTCTTTGTCAAGAAGGATCCATGAGTTAGAAGAGTCTGAATCCCAGTTGAGGAGTAGACTTACAGATGCGGAGGCAAAGGAAATGGTACTGACTGAATCCCTGAACTGTGCTAATGAGAAGGCAAGAGAACTAGGTGAATCACTTAAGTGTGCAAACACTAAAGTTGATGAACTTGGTGAAGCTGCGAGAGACTTCACAGACAGAGAGGCAAAGCTGGCTGAACGTATTGGGACACTGGAGAAGTCAGAACAAGAGTTGATGGAAAAACTTGAGAAAGTGAACTCTGAATCTCAGCCTGAAGACCAAGGGCAGTCAGAGGACCTTCTAGTAGAAAGAGTTGCTGAGCTGGAAGCTTCAGAAGCTGCCCTGCAGGAACGTGTTGAAATTCTGGAAAAGTCTGAGAAGGACTTATTGGAGAAGCTTGATAAGGCCAATGCCATTGCAGAGCAGAGCAGTGAGGTTGAAAATGAAGTACAACATCTAAGAGAGCAAGTCAGGGACTTTGAACAAGCTGAAATGCAACATAAGGAAAGGATTTCTGGCCTTGAGGCTTTGGAAGGATTTCTTCCTCAGCCTGTTGAGAAATCTGAACAAGACTTGACAGAGAAGCCTGAAAAAGCTGATGACATGTCAGAGCTACATGATCTAAGCAGTGAAGCAGGAAGTGACTTGCAGTCATTAAGAAGGCAGTTGAGTGACTTTGAAGAAACAGAGGCTCAGCTGAGGGAAAGGATCGCTGAGCTGGAAGCTTCAGAACAAGCACTTCAAGAACGTGTTGAAATCCTGGAGAAGTCTGAAGAAGAGCTGATGGAGAAGCTTGAAAAAGTCAGTTCCATTAGTCAGCCTGAGGATCCAGGGAGTGACCCAGGCAGTGAATTACAGTGGCTTCGGAGTCAGCTGATTGACTCAGAGGAAACAGAGACACAGCTGAAGGCCAGAATCGCAGACCTGGAGGCTTCAGAAGATGCTCTCCGTGAGACGCTGGGACAGGCTGACAGCATCATGAGTGAGAGGGAGGCTGGCTTTAAGGACCAGATTGAAGTACTGCACCTCACACAGGTCAAGCTTAAGGAAAGAATCTTTGAGCTTGAGACATCCGAGGAAGAGCTCAAGGAGCAGCTGTTTGAGTTTGGGGTAGTCTTTGATGACGGTGATCTGAATAAGAAGAAGGAAAGAAAAAAGTCAGTGCAAAACCAGGAAACAGAAGGAGACTCTCTGGCAGATGAGATCGGGAAACTGCAGGGTACAGAAGACATGAGTGCAGCTGAGTCCTTCACAGAGAGTGCTAGATTAGACAAACATGAAGTCAACTGGGAGAACAAGTGCAAGGAGCTAGAGGCAGAAGAACAGCTCCTCTCAGAAAAATGTAAAATCTTGGAGGAATCTAAAGCATCGCTGACACAGCAGGTCAAGGACCTTCAAGGTTCTGAAGAAAACCTGAAGCAAGAAGTTGAGATTCTCAATGATGTAAATGGCTCCTTGGAGAAGGAGCTAGAAGACCTGAAAACATCAGAAAAAGCTCTGAAGGATGCAGTTAATGAGTTGCAGCAAGAAAATGGAAACCTCAAAGATAAGATCAAAGAGCTGGAGCAGTCAGAAGTCTCTTTGAAGCATAGAATGAGTGACTTTGCCAATACTGAGGAGACAAGAACAAAGCCAAGTGAGAATGAGGAGGATTTAAGTGAGCTACTAGAAAAAGTAATCCAGGAGAAGTCAGACCTAGAAGAGAAAGTTCAAGAACTTGAGGCATCAGAGAAGTTGCTAAGGGATAGATTACAGGAGCTCCAGAATGCAGACGAAAGTGGGCAACAAAATAAAGAGGACGAAGAACAGAGTCTGGCATTGGAGAATTCTGAGCTGAAAATGAGAATACAGGAGCTCGAGGAGGCAGAGACCGCACTGAACAAGAGGGTCCTTGACCTCAGGAATGCAGAAGCAAAGAAACAGCACACTGTTCCAGAGGTGGAGAGAGAGAATGCAGAACTGAAAGCCAGGCTGCAGGGAGTTGACTCCGGTGGGTTAGATGATACAGTAGCTGAGCTGCTGAAGGAGAAGGAGGAGCTGGAGAGGAAGGTTCTGGAGCTAGAGGAGAAGGACCTTCAGCAGCAGGAGAGGATTCTGGAGATGGAGATGGGAGCACAGCCTTCTGATACAGAGGTACACAATTGTTGTGTTAAATTGTTGTGTTCTTTTTCTATCAATTTTGAAGCAGGTATTTCAAATTCCTGCGCCTTCCCTTTCTTGGTTTTATCTATTCAGGACAATTGTCTTAAGTACTTAGTGTTCAAGAAATCAAATGCTGAAAAGGTCTTAAGATTTGTAGTTGAGTGCTAGGAAAACACTCCAATCATGATATTCATTGATTTAAACCAAAGCCAAAAGCTCTCATGTATGTATGGTTTATTCTTACCAAATGTGGAGCTGTTTTACTAAACACCATTCCCTATATGTGTGACTTTTGCAGGAACAGACATCCTCCAATCAACAGAAAAGGTTAGCAGAATTGGAGGAGGAATTGCAAGATGCCAAAAAGGTAAATTAACACACAACCTATCATGATGTGATGTATCTTTCAGATTACATCTTCTCATAATATGAAAGAAGTTGGAATAACAGAGAATACATGTACTTCCTTTCTCCCAAGTATTTCCTTTCTCTTACATAAAACTCTGTGGGTAATACTTATTGCAGAGAGTGCAGGAGCTTGAAGGAAGTGAGCAGGCTCTACTGGACAGACTGGATGAACTTGAGTACCAGCAGGATGGTACTGACATGGTACAGCTGCCCAGGGATGAGCTGGACAGGCTAAAGGCTCAGGTACAGCAACAAGACAGTACTGACATGGTGCGGCTGCCCAGGGAAGAGTTGGACAGGCTAAAGGCTCAGGTACAGTAAATGTTCACTACCTTTGGTAAAAAAGAGTTTTATCTTAATTGCATTGAGACAATTAATGTCTTCTCCAGACATTAAGGGCAGAAGTGGGAGATATGGATTTCTTGAACAGTTGCTGACGTAAAGCTCTGACCTGTCCAGGTGTCACTCCTGAGGGAGACAGAGGACAAACTGGATGACCTTGAAGAGGAGGAGGAAGAGCTCAGGGACAGAATACAGGTAACTATCACATCTGTTAAAATGAATTATGCTTTATACTTAAAACCTGATGAAATCATTATTGTATTGATATGCAAAAAACACTTTGAAGTAAATATGTATACATCACTGGGCATTTCTGGATGATACAATACTAAGCTTGCCAGACAGACTTCTATCAGTTGAGATAAAAGTAGTTTAAAGGAAAGGCACAGGTGCATGTAAATACAATCATTGTCATGATAACATGTCAGAGCTAGTTTCATTGTGCAATATTGATCATCTTTCTTTCAGCATTCAAGACAAAGTTCCAGGATCAACAGTCAAGCCTCAAAGCTCCAAAAGGTGCAGCAGTGCAGGATACTTCAGAGAAATATCTTCTCACATTACCATATACCCACTAATAACTTTCCTTACTTTTCTAACATACCAGCTTTTGACTAGACCTCACCACGGCCGTGTATGGATAGATGTTTGAAAGCCTTCCTAATCTCTCCGTTTAACCCTCCCTTGCTGACTGCTGCTTTAATCAGTACACCTTTGGGTGCAGCAGGGTGAAGGTTAATTACACTGTAGTTAAGGCTGATAAAGAGAAGTTTCTGCTGATATCTTGAACTATATACATGTAAGCTTGCTTGATAAGAGGGTACAGGTATGGCAGTGCATGGCTGGTAGAATTGAGTGTTTTAAAAGGTATGTTCTTCAGAGATATATGATATAGAAACTAACACCTTTTGTTATTCATCTTCTTTCTTTCTACATGTAGCCTGCATGGTAGAGCCAGCACAGATGTTTTGTTCATTTCTAATTTACAGGGAAAATGTTAATTAGACAAGTTTGAAATAACTGCTGTCATCAATGTGACAGTCTAATACATACATGTACATAAATCCACAGAATTTTGAGGCCCTCCAGCAGGAACATGAGGAACTGCAGGCTCAGGTACATCAGCTCAAGACCAAGTTGAGGGTGAGCTCTTGTGAATTTTCCAGATCCTGTAGCATTAGTCGTAAGAGAAAGTGCACACAAACACTTGAGAAGGTTGATAGCAAATTTCAGTGCACATACGTTCTAAGCATTATACAATAAAGGCTTTGCAATGAGTTTGATTAGTGGTTCCCATGAGACTGTTCACTTATATACTTGTCAAGTTAATCCACATTAAGCTTGATTCCCAGGAGAGGGATGTTGATACAATACCAACAGTCTGTGTTATATCAGGAGTTCTGTTACCTTAGGAACTCTTGCCTGTTAGCAAATTGATCGGAGTTGTTTCTGTCAAGGAAAATTATGGATAACAACATTTGTGAAGTGGTGTTTTATATGTATTGCCCTTACTGCTGCCAATTGAAACCACTCGAAATTAACTTGAAACCCACGTCTGAGTCAAAACAGCTGGTGTATTTGTAAGGACCTCCAACCTCAGTCTAAGTTCCTTTAGAAGAGGTGTTTAACCAACAAGGCTTGATATGCAAATGAGATACTTGAGCCTCCTTGAAATCCTTGGGTTTTGATATGCAAATGAGGACATCAAGAGTGGAGCCCATAATAACATACTGGAGGCAGGTGTATACAAAACTGCTATATCCTGTTCTCGTGCTGGATTATTTGCTAGCAAAAGTATGATTTTGCTGATGAAAATGTTTGTCTCAGATTGTGTTCTACCTTGGGGAAATCTTAGCCAACATTACAGGTACAGTTGTGCTTGGTATGTCCTATACCTTGGTGATAGGTGTTCAAAATAGACCTACATGTATCAGTGCTTTAGGGAAACGTATTGTTAGGATTGCACGGGAGACTTGACAGATGGTATGTCATGTGTCTAATCCAGGATGCTACATTAGCCGGACCTGTCAGTGATGTTCGGAACAAGCGCATACAGACGGATCTTTCCTGGATGGACATCACTGTAGACCAGCATGGCCGCGCAGTGGTGGCAGAGCCGGAGATCCCCCGCCCCGTCTCCAGCCCGGCGCGGTCCCCCCACACGGTCGGCAGGCTGAGCCCGGAGCAGCTGGACCAGGAAGTACAGAACTTGGTAAACGCTCTCCCGGCGGGCGAAGCCTTCATGGAGGCCGTCCCAGACGGGCTTGTGCATTGTGAACTGGTGATGGTGGAGGAGGATGAAATATCCCCGTCCTTGGTGCAGGATCCCATGAAGGTAGTTGTGCTGGAGCCCACAGCATCACAGCATGATGATCCTGATTGATCCGACCCCGTGTTGTGTGTGTCTGTTTGGGGTGAAAATGTTTGCTGATTGGAGATGACAAGACTTAGTGTTTCTCTGATATACCAATCACCACCATAGACCCATTGCTGCTAACACTCACTCACTGCTCTAATGGGCCATGAGACTGTTGATGTGACAAGTGATAATACCAATCACCACCATAGACCCTGACTGTCACCCATCGCTGCTAGCACTCACCCACTCACTCACTGCTCTAACAGGCCATGAGGCTCTTGATGTGACAGGTGGCACCATCTGGGGCCTGCATCCACCATTAAGAGTGCATTACTGAAGAATGTAACTTGTCACAGAAAATGGATCTCTCATCATAAGCCACAGTTTTCTCTCCATGTGGTCTATATTGAGTGAAGCATCTCATAATCACAGCTCCTAATAACACAATTTCCACAAATTGTCTGTACCATTACCAAGGGCACTGAATTACTATGTCTAGTAAATTTGAATTTGTCTCTCTTTGTAGAATGTGGACATTAGGAACCTGCTGGAACAAAAGCTACAACAGAAGCCTGTCTCCCGCGGCATTCCTCCCCTCCCCACCTCCACTCCGCCACACTTCCGACCTCGCTCGGGATCCCAGGTATCCCAGCATACCATGGGGGATGTGTCAGACATGGACAGTGAAGCCGAAGCTCCGCCCCTCCCCAGCTCTGCCCCGCCTCCCACCCGCCCCAGAGCGCAGACGACAGAGTCCGAAGGGTCCGAGGCTGGGGCCGTCCCTACCATACAGACCTCCCCTCCAACCCCCCCTCCCCAGGAGTTCCCTCAGCTGGGTTCTGTGGCTGCCAAGGTCGCCACCTTTACCTCACCACAGGACGATGCTGGTTCTGATACTGATCAGGATGGGGAAGGTGAGGCAGTCTTGCAGATGTGATAGTGAATAGCTGTTAAAATGCTGGAGAAGTTATTATCCATTATTACTGTGAGATCTTTTAAGCTGTAAATTGGAAATCTAAAGTCTGTATATTTTGGGTTAGACCTCCCAGAGGAAGGTGCTGTTGCAGCCCGTGTAGCAGCATTTGAGGCACAAAGTCCGCTGAAGTCCCCAGGAGATGGGAGCATGCCAGACAGTGGGCTAGGGAGGACACTACTGGGAGCAGACAGCAGCCTGGACACAACAGCTACTCCTCCCACTGGGCTGTTTGATCCTCAGGTTAGTTCTTTCCCTGTGGAATTCTCATTTTCAGTTTGTGAAAGCATGAAATCCTATTCAAAGGACAATTTATTGACCATTCCTTAGACTCTTATAGTTAAAGTTAAAGTTGAATTAAAGTTGTCAGCATGTCACCATACACATGTCATTTCAATGTATTCTTGACAAATGTATGCTGTATACCCATGGTGGCATTATACATCCCACTCCTGCTAGGATGCATTTCTGTGTTTGCGTTTGTGTGGATAAGACCTACATGTAGACTAGTCATGCACATTGTATAACCTCATGTTTTTCTTTTTGTCCAGGAGCAAATCAACAAGTGGGTTGAAAACCGTCGTCAGCGTAAGGGTCTGTCTCGTGGCTTCACTGTTCCGGTGGGGACCAGGCGCAGGCGGTTCTACGACAGGAGTGAGGAGAACAGCCTGGCAGACGATCCACCTGCACAACCTGCGGAGGATGGTGCTGAGGATCAAAATGTGAGGGAGTTACAGGAAACAATTGAACAACTGCAGAAGAACAACCAGGTTAGAAGTGTTTCTTTTCTTCATTTCTAAAGT
This sequence comes from Branchiostoma floridae, assembly GCF_000003815.2. Classification (NCBI taxonomy): domain Eukaryota; kingdom Metazoa; phylum Chordata; class Leptocardii; order Amphioxiformes; family Branchiostomatidae; genus Branchiostoma; species Branchiostoma floridae. The sequence goes on from NC_049982.1 coordinate 16,191,797, forward strand.
ATTAGCTACTTAAGAAAAGCTAACAATGACAAATTTTCGAAATGGTGTTCATCTGAAAATTTAGAGGGGTAAGACCCTATAGTATTAATTCCAGTGTTGGATTTAAAGAGTTAGCATTTTTCAATAGATTGGAAAGAAACTTAAAAACAGTGTAAGCGCATAAACAGTGACTAGTCAGTGCCTGAAGTGGAATGCTGGCTTTGTTATACTTCTAACACCTTTTCTTACGTTCCTAAGGTGAAAGATGATGCTCTGAAGAATCTTCAGAAGGCCTTAGAAGATTTACAAGGAGAAGTGAAGGTAAGATTGCATAGAAAAGCAATATGATTCTGATTATTATGGGGATGACAGTATCTTTTGGCAGTTAATCTATGCCATACTTTGATTGCAAATATTAGGTTATTCTCACTGTTATTGTTGACACCAATCTATTTTTACAGGCTAACCTTCATGTATGAATGAGACTGAGTGTTCTTGCATATTTTAGTTTGCAAGTGGCTTTTACCAGAGTTTGCTTATATCTTTTCAAACTTTACAATATTTCCTTATTCTATTTTGCAGGACAAGGAAGATCAGTTGGATGATGTCAGTAAGGCAGAGAGACAGCTGCAGGAAGATATCAAGGTGAGAGTTTTACAACTGTTACATTGTTTACAGATTGTTGAGGATAGGATATGGGTAGTTTCAAGCATTGTATTGGTAAATAGACCTGAACTTTAACAAATCAATGTTTTGCACTATCTGTATAACAGGTGATAGATAATGCCACATACATATATGTATCTAGATTATCAATAAAATTGATTTCCACTTTGATCAAAGTCACATCCATTCCCCATGTTCTGGAGGACAGTCAGGATTTATTTTTTCAAAATGCTGTAGAGGGATAAGGGAGATCAGACAATCTGAAATAAACAGCTAACGGATTCAAAATCTGTGTTCAAAATATTCCTCACTGCCCTCTTGAAGTTTGCTAATGGAATAATCCTGAATTGAACCAAACCAATCTACAATATCTGTGATGATTTGCTGATCAGAAACATGCTCGAGACCTGGCACATGGGAGGGAGGAGATCCAGTACCTGGAACAGACCCTGAGAGTGAGTCCTGCACCCGTGTCACCATCATTACTGCACACTAACTGCATGCCTGCAGTGATAATTCTACTCAGAAAATTCTTTCTTTACAGTGTAGTTCAAGTAATCATTGATAGGACCGTCCAATACTGACTTTAGATGATGTCACAAATTTGCACTTCAGTTGATAGAGGTTCCAAACTGTATGCAAATATGGCCAGCTTTACTGTGTACTAACTGCATGTGGCTTATGTGACTTGCATGCTTACATTTCCTCTCATGGACAAGGTCCAGCCTTCCAAGGTGAGAGTATGGGCCAAAGGTAGCCCCACACCCTCCATTACATTTCTACACTCACACTGTCATCTAGCCTCTAGAGTAAGTCATTACTGACACTGTTTATATACCCACTTTACTCACTATTCATCAACAACTCACCAAGGCGAGGTGGTTTGGTCACCATGTACTGTTTTTTTTGCATGAGTCTGTAACTTTTCATCTACAGATATCTTGCTGAGTATTGTTATATCAAGAAAATCTCACCATGTACTCATGCAGAGTATTGTACTCTCTGTGTTTCAGTGTCCTCTGGACTTACTGCAATTTAAACAGATATGTCTTTATCCTGGTGTATTTCACAGTCACTAAAGGCTTCACATCATCTACATGTGGTTCTGGTGGTGTCTGTTATACTTCTTCACCCTCTCCTGAATGTTTGTTTCCTGTACAGGGTGTTTCCATATGGTGGTAGAATAGATAAGCTGTTGACAGTCACATGAAACAAAATTACTCAGTAAAAATATTGAATTATCAGGACAAGGAAGAGGACCTCCGGAAGCTGCGTGAGGATCAGAGACAGTTAGAGAGAGATCTCAGGGTGAGTCAAGGTCATTTAGAAATGCAACAACCACATGTGATACTATACCATAAAGGAATAACTGTGTAAAGAGTTGTACAACAACTTTATCAGTTATACTTTGAAGAGCACCTAAGCTGTGCAGTTGCTGTCCTTGGTGCTGAATATGATATCGTTTTCCTCTGTACTTGTGTTTGAAGCTTAATGTTAAACACCTATCAATCTTCATCTTACTAATCCATGTCAGAGTTGCCCAGCAGCCACAGTCACATGATGATGACCACATAACATGATGTAGCTGTCCATGGTGCTGAATATGACATTATTTTCCGTTGCACTTGTGCTTGAATACTTGTTTTCCGTTGCACTTGTGCTTGAATACCTTCCACCTTTATCATAGTAATCCATGTAATTGTGTATACTGGTTGGTTGTGCAGGATGTTGTACACATTCTTATGGGAATTTCATCATATATTTTCAGGCCAAAGAAGATGCCATGGCAACTTCTACACAAATGAGAGAAAAGGTAAGGGGACTGGGATTTTTCATGTATTTTCCTGGCTAGATTAGGATGTGGTTTAGATCGATGTTCACTTTGATGTCAATTTCAATTTCAATGATTGTTAAAACCTTACATTTTTGTCCCTTCTTTGGACACCCAGGTACTTGGTCAGGAAAAGGAACTCCATGAAAAGGATGACTACTTGCAGAACTTGGAGAAACAGTGTAGGGAACTGAAACAAGAGGTGAGAGACACCTGTTGTCTTAGTTAAAAATCCCACTAGACAGCTTATCTCAGGGACATTTTGTTGGATAGATTCTAGAAACAGACTTTTTCAGTTCACCACATGTAGTCAATAGCTCTTATAGCTTTGGAAGTCAAGCAAAAAGAGTTGTGAATCTGCACACATCAGAACAGCAGCAACTCTTTTTAGATGTTTTGCATAGGAAGCAAAATCTTTTACCTTAGATAACATGTTATAAATTGAACTGTTCAGGTGGAAAGGTTGAGGCGTGAGCTGGAGAAGAAAGAACGTGACAGTGATGTTACCTACTACAAGGCCCAGGCACAGATGAAGGAAGGAGAGATCCGCCAAAAGGACGAGGAGCTGCACAGGCTGAGAACAGAGGTATGAAGCAATCTTCACTAAATGGCAATTGTATTCCATGGAAGGAGTTGTTCAGTTGTTTGCTTTTTCCCAAAAGCCATTCTTTGTGCTCTTTCACTACAAAAGAAAATATTTTAAATGCTCATGTCAAGAAAGGGATCTCAGCATGCCTGATCAGTATGTGTGTAGAAAGCTATTCTCCTGTTGGTTGTAACAAATAGTGTGTAGTATATACCTGTTCAATGCATACTCACTTTCTAATCCAGATGCGGAGTTGCCAACAGCTAAACCATACAAGACTGCTGTTCTAATAACTGTTCGTGTTTGTTCTTACAGAACAGAAAGTTGGAGGGTGAAGCCCAGCAGGCAGACAGACAGTGCCGTAAGCTGCAGAAGGAGAAGGAGGGCCTGCAGGCACATGTGGCACGGCTGCAGCAGCTAGAGCACAGGTGTGCAGAGCTGCAGAAACTACAGGACACCCTCAAGAAGGAGGTGAGTGGTCGGAATTCATGTTCAATTCACGTGTGTCACTGTATGCACTTTTTTGTATACATTTAAAGACATCCCACAATGTCCAACCCTTGTAAGATGGGAAACAACAGATGCTTAACAGATAGTGAGTGAGTAAGTTACTTTTGTGTGACAGTCAAATCACAAATTTAATCACAAATAAGAATTTTGTTAATCTTATCAGTTTATCACTCACTCACTATCTGTTGTTCATTATAATTATTGTTGTCATCATTTCAGAATGACCAGCTGCTGAGGAAGGCAGAGAAGCTGCAGAAGGCGGAGCAGGAGATCAACCTGCTGCGGGAAACTGTGGCAACCCTGCGGGCACACCTGCGGGACATCGAGGCAGTCGACAAGGAGAAGGAGGATCTCAGGGCCAGGCTGGACGCCATCTCGGACCTAAAACAGAGGGTAACAACAGCAGCTATTTTCTTAACTTTCTTTTAATCTAATTCAAATGTTTTTTATGTGAGTATGTGTATACAGTATAGCCCCTTGATCTGAATTAAATTGCCACAGGTGTTTCAATTATTTGCTCCACTCTCTTCCCCCAGATGGAAGCCATCCCGACCAGTGACTATGACACGGACCATCCCAGTAGAAGCTCCCCCTACATGATGACCCGTACTCTCCCTGCAGACCTCAACATGAAGGATTTTCCTGCCAGAACTCCTGGTGCCCCTACAGACAGCAACACTGCAGACATGGATGAGGTAATGGTTTAAGAGTACTCAATTTGTTGTCCACTCAGCTATATGTAACATGACATGTCACAACACAATGAGATATCACAAACTTTAAGGCATTCACCAATAACACCATGTGATAGAATATAAAGTGAAGTACTGATGATAGTCCCCTCCCTGCCCCACATGCTGCCATGCAGCTGGGATGTAAGTGTGTCTGCCACCTGCAGTCAGATGTCCAGGTACTTCCAGCATTGTTGTCACATTCAGTAGTCAGTACCACATGTTTCTGGTTTTCTTTTACTCTACCTGTACCATTATGTTGTCTTTGTTCAGATCTTTGCATCTCAGTATTTTCAATGTATATGTATCAGGTTTTGACAAGTCTATTTTCTTAAGCATTTTTTTTTTAATATTTGTATCTATTACTTCATCTTCTTTCATTTATTGACCTCATTTTACATCTTGACAGTGCAGTGTCAATGACCTGATGAGACTAGGACCTCTGCTTGTGTCATTGACCCCAGTAACCTCATGCTCCTTGTCCTTCCAGGTGTCCAGTATCATTGACCTTGAGGTCAGGACAGCCTTGGCTCCTTTACAGGTATATAGATGGGAGCATTTTTGTTTACTGGTGTGAGGGTGTGCCTTTTGTATTATCCTTTTTAGTCATTGCTTTCAAACTTCTGTTGTGTGGTGGCTGTTTAAGTCAATCAGAAATAAGACAATGTTGTTATAAGGGTGTGCCTTTCATAGTATATGTGTATTCCTTGCTTCAAAACTTTTGTTTTGTGGTGGCTGTTAAGGATAATCAGAAATAAGACAATGTTGACTGAAATAAGTGGACATCCCTCAGGCGAAGGTATCCCGCATGCGTGTGAAGTGTCGTGAGAGAGATGTGATGATCATGACCCTGCTGGATGAGCTGCAGTGCACTGTGGACCCTGATGTAACGATCATGCGCACAGCTGAAGACCTGGCATCAGAGATGTTGGAGGAGTATGATGAACCCATCAGCCCCATCTCTGGGAGCATGGGCAATCTTTATAGCTATGCAGCATTTGGGTCATCCTCAGAACGAAGCTCTGGTCAGGTGTGTTGGTCAACATGACACTGTACATCATCTCTGTTGGTGCAAGGATAAAGGCTGTTTCAACCCTCACTACCTCTTGCTGGCTTAGCTTTCAGCTGCTTGGTGTAGGGGAGTAAGGAAGGCTCTTTTGGTATTCTTTCTGTGGGGTTGTTTGTGAGACTCAGCCCTTTTTTTCTAAGGTGAATATGGTGCTGTTGTTGGTTCCGTGTCTGCAGGAGTGGGAAACTTTCCCCCTGTTACCAGAGTTTGCTCTGTTGTTTCAAACTGAGTATGGTTATCTGGGTGCTGGTTGTTCCTGAACAGGGTGCCTTTTGTACTTTGGTGAGGGGTTCAAACCTTCTTCTGTTCAGCATTTCTTGGCTGCGCTGGCTCAGATGGGTTTGTACCACAGCATTCTGTTATCTTAGAATAACTTATATTACAGGTACTGGAGGAGTGGTTAAGCTTAGTATTAACTTCAAGCCTTCGAATTCTTCCTTTGTTTCAGGTGGTCAGACAGAAGAACAAGGAGATGGAATAAACACAGTGTATATATTATATATAGATTACATACACTTGCATATGTCGTACTTTTGCACTTCTGCCCTAGCTAACTTCCCTTTTTCCTGTAGTGTCATCTCACCCAATGTGAGACTGATTTTCCAGGGCGTGCCCTTGTATCATACTGCAACTCACCAGTAGATTGTTATATCTCACCAGGCTGACAGTGGTAGAGCATCAGACAACAGTAGGAGACAGATGGTTCGACACAGTACCCCCACCACTGGTGCATCTACCTCCCCCAGTGGTGGTACCAGGTCATCACCCTTGTTGGATGATATTGACGTCCTCCCCACGCGGCTAGATAATGGACATGCCATCAGGGATGACCTGGACCTGGTGCCTGTACGAAGGAAAAGGAAACAGAGGCCAAAGGTATACTTGAATTTCAATTAAATATAACAATACTTCAGTTTTTGATAACCATTCAATATCAGTGCATGTCACTGTCAGACAAATACATTTGCTTGCTTGCTTGATTGATTAATGGCATTAAACCTGACCTATTGTATGTGACCTGGCTTAACAAATCAAGTGAAGTGTTTGCCTTGTTTTTGCCCAGTTGACTGCAGGTCAGTCCAGCCCTGAGCAGATGTGGGAGCTGCACCAGACCCTACAGGATACACACACCAACAACTATGATGGTGAGTCAAAGAAGATTGATCGTGTTATGTAGAAGATTTATCAGGTTATGCTTATGGTAGAGATTTTAAGAAAAGATTTATCCGGCAAAAAGGTAGATAAAAGTTTGAAGCCATGGATCAAAAAGATTGTGTTAACTACATATACTGGAAAAGATACTGTGTACAAAGTTGGTTTAGAACTACTAACATATCAAGATGACTGACAAGAACTTGCTTTTTTCTCCAGTGCCGTTCCTGCCTCTCCCTCTCCCCAAGCTGGATTCTCCTGATCGCAGGACAAGGAGACCTCGAACTTCCCCCAATTCAGATGGCGATAGAAACAAGCATGGCAGAGACAAGACCCCACACCATAGTGGAGCAAGGTCTCACATGTCAAGGCAAGAGTTTTATAATTCTTTCTATCTTTCCTGCCATTGGTAATGATGATGCTGTATGTGATGACATTGGTGACCCAATTTATATTGATGGTTTCAAGCACAATACTAGTTGGAACAGGACTTTTGGTCCTTCAGTGTACCCTGTACATGTATTTCCTTTTGCTCCAAAGTTATTTGCTCCAAAAGTTGTCCACACAAAGTGTTGAAAAGTAATTACCATCGTAACTTAGCTTCAAGCCAAAATCACTATTAATTGGTATGTGCTTTTACATACAGATCTCAGCAAAATCCAAAGCGAGCCGGCACCCATTCTTCACCACAAGATGCATTATCCAGATCACATGGACCAAACTGGTATCCACCCCCACTGAATGATGGTAGCTCCCCACTAGCGTTAACCAATGGAATTGCAGAACTTGAACTAACCAATAACCATGGAGTACCAAGTCTTGCCAATGGAATGCCATCATCTTTGTTGACCAATGGACATAGAGTGCCTCCTGTGACCAATGGGGTCCCAGCTTCCTTGCTGACCAATGGACATGGATCACCACATCTGGCCAATGGACTGCCAGCTTCCTTGTTGTCCAATGGCTTTGGAGGTGACAGAGCCCGACATGGCAGTGGTGCTAGTGGCAGCTGGCTGACTGTCTCCAGCACTGCTGATGCTTTGTCAACTGTCTCCCAGACGACAGCTTCCCCACGGCAACAAGGTGGGTTAAAGGATCACAAGCCTTCGATTTAAATCACATCTGTAATTTGTACATATGATTACATATTGACAAATAAAATGAGCATTTCTAAATGTTTTTCTTCTTTATTCAACAAAACAAAAGTATGAGAACCATCCAGCAAGTAGAAAACAAGAGTGTATGAGATAATCATATCCAGCAAAACACAGGAAATGATATAGAAGATGTTTGCACAGGTTAACTCTCTGAACCCACCTGTGTGTCTCTCCAGGTCCCCCTCAGCCTCCCTCTGACCTGAGGATCCTCCGTGCTGTGGGCAAGTCCTCTGTACTGGTGGGCTGGACACTGCCTCCAATCGATGACATGGGAAACAGCAATGGGGTCCAAGTGTCAGGTTACAAGGTAGGTCAGGGCACGTGGCTATGTTATAAATGTATACTACTAGTATCATTTAAGTATCATCAGTAAAGTTACGTCTCATTACAATGTTGCAGTCAGGCATCACAATTAGTTGCTGTAAGTAGTCAGTACACATGTACTTTATGTCTACTAGATTCCCTTGGATTTTATCTCCAAGTGGCTCATACTATGAATATCTCTGATGCATGTGGTATTACACACACAGTGGTAATGATTGACTTTTTTTCTGTCAGATCAAGGTAGATGGAGAGGAAACTCAAGTGGTGCCCAGTTCTCATGTCAGCAAGGTAAGTCATAATATATCTGGCTTGTCAATATTTGTAATGCCTACTGCTGTTGATATTATCTTTTCAAGTTTCAAACATCATCACATTACCATCTGCCCCTACATCAAACCCCCCCATGACTGTTCTGTGCACCCTTATACTAGGCTCTAGTGGAGGGGTTGGATCTGACAGTGCCATTCATCCTGAGTGTACAGACCATGTCCACAGATAGGCAGCTGTCAGACAGGGTGGAGGTAGAGTTCACTGACCTCCAGGAGCCACCATCTGTACTGACATCGTCACGTCCCAGCTCCGCTATGTCTGAGGTAAGGAACTGGGCTGGCTGTGTGTTTGTGGCATAATATAACACAGTATTCTCAATATGGTACATTCAGGTCATTCCATCTAGCTGGATTACATGGAGTAAAATTGCCTGTCTTCCCTTTGAGCAAGAAGCATTAACATTGTTGTTTTGTGACTGCAGGATACATCAGTTTACTCAGACCCTGTGATAGAGGAACCACCTCGCCTGGTGAGTTGTCTTGCTATTCTTCAGTTTGTCCTTGACAAGAAATAGAGTCAATGGAAAGATGTTGTATGTACACTTCAGACACATTTAGTTGATATTGCATAAACACAAGCAAGATACATGTCTGATAGTATACTTTTACATGTAGGCTCTTATCTGATCACGTGTCATGATATTGCATGAACAATGGAGGTTGATGAAGGTTGTTTCGATTTTACACATGACATCATACTTAGTAACACATATGATGTACACTGCTCAGTAACTTCCTCTCTGTGACTGTCCCAGTACCTGGCAGTGTACAACTATAGTCCCAGCAGGAACTCCCCCAACCACTACCCTGAGGACGAGCTGGGGCTGCGAGAAGGGGACGTTGTCACGGTGTTCGGCCCTCTGAGGGAGGACGGCTTCTACGAGGGAAAAGTAGACGGCAGGAGAGGCCTGGTCCCAGCCAGCTTCCTGGAGGAAATCTCTACATCTCAGGACAGACCTCCAACAGACACACACAGAAAGGTAGGACAACTTGGGAAGGAATAAGGGAGAGAAAATGTTAAGAAAAAAGCTGTAAATAAATCTTTACCATTGTGGATTTTTTTCTATTTGGTCATCTCATGCCTACTAAGATTATCTAAGTCTCAAATACAAGCTCTGTGGTGTATGTTGCAAACCCTTACCAAGATTTGAATGTCTATAATCTTCTGTTTTACATAGCAGCAGAGAAGATCACCCAGTAAGAGACAGGTGTCCAAACAGAAGGAGGGTCATCGGGGGTCTCGACGTCAGGGTGCTACAACACACAAAGACAGGAGACAGGTGAGTGTTGCAGGGTTTATTACACTTTTAAAACAAAATATGGCAAGACAATATTGTTTTCTCTGGCCCACTAATACATCATGTAGGTTAATCTTCCTCCTGGCTATTTGGACCCCTACATGTAGGTCATTGCACAATTGTATGGAATTAAAAGTTAATGTATCTGTAATATGTTTTTGTAATATCATGGTGCACATAAAATCATTATATACCCTGGGCTGGGCTTGCTACACTCACTCCAGTAATTGGGCACTCTACTGTGAAAATGATTAATCTATTTCATTTTAAAAAGATTATCAATGCAGGCAGGACACATCATCTTCAGAAATGTCACAGTGGTTTAGCAGCCTTGGCCAGGCTTGATACATGTATAAGATGACTGTGTGTTTAGTGGTATTATTACTGAATCTTCACCTTTTTTTTCTTCTTTTTCTGTCCTTTACAGAGAATTGTATGATGTGTGATGTCGAAAGGAATGGGAAAATGCAAGTCTTCCAAAGGACCAAATTCTACCATGGTGCAAGGAAACAGATATTCTGGTGTATTTTTACTATCGCTGCAGTAATGTAACACATCTATGTGTATGAATTTATTTATAAAGAAAATAATGCACAATGTCTTTGTTGTTTGTATTTGTAATTGGTCAGATAATTCTAATCTATACTACAAGGTACAGTGTATATGACATAAAGTAATCAGACTTGATGGTTCCAGCATAAATTGGTCATTTTTTGTCGAGCTACATAACTCCCTGTCAGAAATGTTTTCAGTGATCTATAATTGTACATTGTAATTGTCAGCAAATCATATGACATGAGGAATTTTGTAAATTTTACTTTTAACTCCAAGTTACCTCAGAAATTACTAGTCTTTCATTATTACATGTACATGTATGAGATTTTTTTCAAGGGATGGCCCAAACTTTCTCAAGTATTGTAACCATACTTTTTTTTTTACATTTTTGATGTAGTGAAAGGCAAAAATTTTAGATTTGCCAAATATCATACTATCAATTTCATGGATTTAAGAATCTTTGTCATATTTGTGTAGATCACTATGCCTTTTCACAGTAAAAAGTACAGTGTATTCTCAAAAGAATAATGTTCTAATTAGTCAGAACACTGGAAGCAGCACACAGTTATAAGGAATACTTCTACTTTTGTATGTAACCTGTATAGATCTAAGGGTTGTAGAGGTACCACAAATAGGTATTTTGTACATGTGAAGTGCAGTTGTGATCCGTCCAAGTTGTACATTTGCACTTGTATGTAATGGCAATGACTTAAGGTCAGAGAAAGGGTATGGTGTTTTGACAGAATCTCTTTGTATGTAAAAATTGTATACAATTCTCTCCCCAGTCTTATGATAGCAAAATCTTTTACTGATGTATATTTTACAAAGATCAAGCTATAAATTGCATAGACAAAACATTGTAATATGTTGAATACTTTAGATATGATTTTTATTTTTTCATTCATATAAGTTATGACTAAGTCATCTTAAGGATAAACCTAGGTATTTCAAAATAAAGCCATGGCAAAGAACATGAGATGTTCCCCTGTCTTTTCCATGTAACGTTTAATATAATATAATACCACATAATATGTGTGTATACCATATGTGCAGTTTTGTGCTATCGTGCTAGGGGGCAGTATAGCAATCAATCAGTCAGCAGAGGAACATATATTACCGGTAACGAATAGATATCAACACCAAAAATTTGGAAACTTGATTTTGGATTTTGGTCGATCATATACCAACATATCTATGTACTTTATCAATTGTACTGCATTATCCAATTAGACTTGTTTATCATCCTTTATCATGACATTCTGATTGTTATGATAATAAGTTTATGAGTTGAGCACCTGAGGGCTACTTGTGAGTAATTTCTGAAAAAAAGCAACGAAATATACCTTCATCATATGTTCCCTGCCTTTCAATTATTATGATTTTGTGTTATATCACGGGAAAGCAAGTAGATTATCCTTTCTTCAACAATCAAAACTGTGCTCAGAGTAGAAATTCATTTTTTGCATTAACGTTAACTTGTTAGATACAGTCCGTATCTTCAGATAAAAAAAAAAGAAGAAGAATTATGACTCAGCAGAACAGTTTTATTGACACAAAATGTAAGGAAAAGGACAAATTATCATTTTCCAGAGGGAAAAAAAATTTCTGGAGATGCGGGGTATCGATCCCCGTACCTCTCGCATGCTAAGCGAGCGCTCTACCATCTGAGCTACATCCCCATTTCACGAAAGCAAGGGCAAAGTTAATAGGCTATGTACCTCTTAAAAATAAAGTAGATTATGTGATTTGATGATCTTTATGCAAAAGTTGATTATTCTACAGTTCTTAATGTTACACATTCATAACCCATTGATATGCTATATCCATACATTCACACGACTATATTGTGTTTTACAGAAGGAACATTTGCACCATTTGAGACAATTTTCGCGCCATTTTGTACATGCCCAGATGCTGGAAGAAACCACTTGCCATCGGTGTAGGACAAGGATAAATACCATTCAATATTAACTCATCGCCAACAATAAGTTACAGGATCACATACGATATATCTTCTCACAAGTAACATATACTATTTCTGGAAAAGTTTATGATGTAAAGGCGAATTATGGATTATTTCTTAACAGAAGAGTGTAAGCCCTACCTATTATTGATGGCCAAATGGATTTGTCCTCGATTTGCCGCCATTTTGTTTGTGCGAATTAGGTAGGAGGAGCTGCAAAAATTCATTGTTTTTCGCAGATTTTACCTCGATTTGTGTCCACTGAGGATACTGGAAGGCTGCAAGGATGTATATCAAACAGGTGAGATTTCTTCTGGGCAAGATGCTGGCGGTTTGTTTTACCCAAAATATGTTATTGCTGTGTATGTCTGGCTCTAGCTTTCCATGACCAGAACACAGTGATAATCAGTGTGTTGTGACTGAAGATCGACTGAAGATCACTGGAAATAAACCTCTGTATGCATGGTTTTAATGTAATAGATAACCGAATAAATATTTGAAAAGAACATTGTAAGGTTCATTTTAAATGTAAATCGAAGTGCTTACTAAGACTATGGTTTGTGAAATATTAAATTTGTCGGGTTGCTTTCCTTTGTCACAATATTATATAGTTAGGAAACGATTAAAATATCTTGACCTTTGTGGTAACGTTATGGGCCGTATGGCGTGTATGTATAATTTCCAATGAAAATTCTTGTATATATTTATGCAAACAACATTTTTGTAAACCAGACCAGAGAAACCAAGTGTGTATAATTTGATGAAAATCGGTAATTATCTGTGCTATAACTCTAAAGTGACATATTTAAAAAAACTAAAATTGAATAATTTACGTGTGCATACATGTACTTCATCAGTTTGTTGTACATCAGTGATAGGGAAGGATGTGATTGACACCACCCTGAATTGTTATAATATGTTGACTGTAGTATGATGATTTCACAGATTATGTAATCTTGTGTTCCAAATGCTAGAAGACTAGCTGGTAATGATCAGTAAAGAATCATTTCTGGAAGAACATCTTGCCAATAGCACATGCACAATGTCATGGAATGATGATCAGATAAGATAGCGATGAACCATTTTCTGTCTTTTATAAAATCTGCAGGTGATCATCCAAGGTTTCCGTAGTTACCGGGACCAAACCACCATTGACCCCTTCAGTCCCAAGCACAATGTTGTGGGTAAGTACATACAAATGTTGACGTGTTCATGTGATTTTGCTGGTATGTTTTCTGATTCAGAGAGTAAGTGGGAAGGTAATTATGAAACCAGTAACAAAAGTTTGACTGTAAATCCACTAACATCATTCAGTGAATTGATTTGGTAAGAATACTAGTAACTTGTCTTTTCCCCTAACCTGCAGTTGGGAGAAATGGATCAGGGAAGAGCAACTTCTTTTATGGTAAGTTCAAAAATCTTTGCATTTCTCTCCAATAAAAGATGTGGAACAAAACATAACAAGAAGTTAACAGTTTCAATATTTTGACAACTTGTTTTTGCTTGAAACTTCTATTATCAGTACATTGAATCATAAAAGATTCATACAGTCGAATAGGGAAATATAGTATGTTACACTGTATTATCAGGTAAGAACTTCATGACAATCACTTTCATCCTCCCACCCACAGCAATCCAATTTGTCCTGAGTGATGAATTTAGCCACCTACGTCCTGAGCAGAGGCAAGCTTTGCTACATGTAAGTCCAGATGGCTCATTCCTTAGAAACCATATGTTGTTTTTTGCCTTGTCACTTTTGGGTTTGTTGACTAAATCTCACATAATCATACATGTATTCATCATTTCTGCAGGAGGGCACAGGGCCCAGAGTCATCTCTGCTTTTGTAGAGATTGTCTTTGACAATTCTGACAACAGGCTGCCGGTAGGTCGACTTTCATCTTTGTATTCCTTTCATGGCATAGAAGGTGTCCATTTAAGGTTTTTTTGCAGCCGCGGTAAAATGCCACAGAGAAACCTCTCAAACACATAACATATACTGATATAGCATACCTGTAAATGAATATCTATCAATCACCATGTCGTAGTTTGGTAGCCAAATTGTCTTATAAAGTTATATTCAATTTACCTGTTGCCTATGTACTACATCATCTACCATGGTATTGCATGTATTCTCTGTGTATTGGCAGTATCAGTAACCCTCTTGTTATATCATACAGATTGACAAGGATGAGGTGACACTTCGCCGTGTTATCGGCTCCAAGAAGGACCAATATTTCTTGGACAAGAAGATGGTCACGTGAGTACAATATGAAAACAACACATTAGATCTATTTTCGCTAAGCTGTGTTTTACCTAATTTACAGTGCGAAAGGATGTTATGAACTGAGCCTGAATATAGTTGGTACACGTAACTAGTAAATGTTGAACTCTTCGCTGTGATCATGATACACTGTTATGCCAAAAGACATTTCCAAAATCACAGGTTTCAGCATCCGCTATCTTTCGTCAGTGATGTATCTTATTACCTGGATTTCACACCTTCATCGACGTATGTTGCTTGGTAGTCTGCAAATTAGCTGCCTTGCCTCAGAAGACGAGTATAGTACCAACTTTGAAGCTTTGCTGAGGTGAGATATTCAGTTGTGTGAAGCCGCAGACATTGTTTCCATGCAGGAAGACAGATGTGATGAACCTCCTGGAGAGTGCTGGGTTCTCCCGCAGTAACCCGTACTACATCGTCAAGCAGGGAAAGGTAAGGATAGTATCCTACATTGTGCAACTGCTGTCCTTTTTGCAGTACGTTAAGTTTCCTAGAGGACATCAAGTACAATGTATTCCGATGGCTGCAAGCCATCATTGACAGAAGCGTTAGCTTCACACTGCACTGTTTATCTACTATAAGTTAAGACATACAGCACATGTTGCTCTGACCGCTGTGAAGTTTTGTGTTGTATATATATCGTGTTTTATATAATCAATGCAGTTTGTGTTGAATGCATGTATATTCGTCTTGATAATTTAGATAAGCTAATATGTAAGGTTTAAAAGTTCCTTGTTGTCTCTTACAGATTAACCAGATGGCGACAGCCCCAGACTCTCAGCGTCTGAAGCTCCTGAGAGAGGTGGCTGGCACAAGGGTGTACGACGAGCGCAAGTCAGAGAGTCAAAACATCCTCAAGGAAACTGGTACTTGGTTTTATGTGTTGCTACTTTGTGAACAAGGTTCCGTAAGGTTTGGTCTGCTTTATAACAGGGTACCTGGTTTCAACAATTGTTGTTTCCCCTTTTTCAGAGGGAAAGCAGGAGAAGATTGAAGAACTGCTGAAGTACATTGAGGAGCGTCTGGCAACCCTAGAGCAGGAGAAGGAAGAGCTGAACCAGTACCTGAAGTATGACAAGATGAGACGGTAAGACTTTAGCAATTTATTTACTCTTAAAATGCTTTCTAACTTTGCAATTGGTTGTGCATTGCAATATGTTTATATCTTTGATAACAGTTGTTTTCTATCTTTGTCCATAGTAAATTACAGACAGGACAGTAGAACAAATGTACTTTTTGTCCTCGAACTTCTATCATTTTGTCAGACTGCCTTTACCTTATTAGTAACTTGATGTTTTCTTGCCTTTCTAGATCCCTAGAGTACACGATTCATGACCACGAGCTGAGGAATACACGCAACCAGCTTGAGGATGTAAGTTGTCTGCATTGTATTTTGATGTAAACGGAATGATAAAAAAAATCTAAAGAAATGATGCTCACTCCTTTGAAGTAGTCCCAATGGTGTAATTCTAAATATATATGTATGTTGATTTCAAAAATCTGATTGTAAGCTTTTAACATATGGCTATTCTGTTTCAGCTTTCCAATAAGCGAGACAAGAGTGGGCAGCGCTCACGGGAGCTTCGTGATAACGCACAGGAAGCTGGAGATAAATGCAAGGTATCGTGTTAGCAAGTTAGCAGTTGTCAGTAGTTCAATATGGGAAGGTTATTTTCATCACAAAACAACAAGTTGTTGCTCTGATTTTGAAAGAATGACAACAAAAATCTATGCCCTTCTGCGTCATACTCTTCCACACTTATGCAAAAAGAAAAGGATAATACAATGTGATGTAGAAGCTGGGGATTTGTACATGTGTATACTGTCTCCCCTTCAGGAACTGAGTAAAGATATCCGTGAACTGAAGGCCAACATGCAGGCATTGGTTGAGGAGAAGGACCAGCTGATGTCTGAGAGACAGGATGTGTTCAAACGCAGGGCTAAGCTGGAGCTGCGTGTACAGGACATGGAGCAGGAACTGCAGGGGGACAGGGACAGTAAGGTGGGGGATGGTATTGTATATAGAATACAACACTCTGTGATTTGTATTATTCAAGTTAACAGCCCTGGTGATCCAGCCTATGGGAAGGCTGGGACTGAAGTTGATGTGAACACACCATGCTGTACTCTTTTTATGTCATAACCACCCAAGAAGATACATTTTTCAATGTGAAATTTGCCAAATCTCAACAAAAGATTGTAAGCGTATCATCAAATCTTATCATTGGACGCCCAGTTAAACAAGTAGAAAGCTGTGAGATACCGTAAAATACAGACTGCTCGAGAATACCAATATCAGAAGAAATGTGATGGTCCAGGCATGACATACACTTATTGCCCTCCTACATGTGTATATTGTTTCATCTTGATATCAAAGACAGATAAGCATACCTGTTGACCTCTGTATAAAACAGGGATGAAGAAATTTGAATGCTTGTGTTTCCAGACTCATGCAGAGATGGAACTGAAGAGGCTGCAGGAGGAGATCGCTGAGCGACAGGAGGAGCTGGAGAAGATCACTGAACCCTACAACCAGCTCCGCACCAGGGAGGATGAAGTCACCAACAGGTAAAAGTATTCCAAAACAGCACTTCTCCTGAGTTAGATACAGTCAAACTTGTGTTAGTGGTCACCTGAGCATTGCAGCCACCTGCCCATAGTGGCCACTTTTTGTCAGTCCCATGGGTTTCTCCAATTGACCTAAGCATTGTCAATGAGAATATAATCTCTAACGGCCACTGTCCAATGTGGTCATGGTCACATATTTTCCACAACATTGCTGATAACTGTCCAGTACACATGCAGCGACCAAATCGCCTAGCTGTACACTGGGCTCAAAATCAATTAATCAGTTTATTCATGACAACAGTTTTGCAGGTAACACAGGTTACCTGAATTGCACTGAAGTTACAAAGATCACGTTATCTGCAACAATTACATTATATACATTAGGGCGTATATGCTGATATTTAAAAACCATACAAACATTTGCCTATCTTAGTTGACAATCCAAACACAACATTAAAAAACGACGTAGAAGTCCAGGAAGATAAAATTCTCTTAAAGTTCAGTCATTATGTACAATGTTGCCTATGAGTATGCTGGGAGTCAGCTGTTTCATGTCTTACTATTTAAAAGTTCAACAAGGTAAGGAATTGGTGAGTTTTTGTAGCGTGAAGTACGGCAGAACGGGGTGTTGATCTTGAGAGAGTTGCGGGTGCGTCGCTCAGAGATGTCCTGGCGGAGGGGAGGTAACCAGTCACGGAACTTGGAGTTGAACAGAGATGTGGCGAATGACTGACAGATGCTGACCCGTCTAATCTATGATTTCCACACAGTCGTGGGCTCAAGTTGGACCAGATATGAATATACGGTTTTGCCATTGGTAGAACCATTGTCCATGCATCCTTAGTGGCCCAAGAGGTTAGATTTGGGCAGTCCCTTGAGCGACCACTACAGACAGGTTTGACGTGCATTGTAATGCTATACTCTACAGGAACGCTTTACAAAGTCCTTACTAACCTTCCCCCTGCACACACCAGGCTTGCCACCTGTGAACAGAAGAGGGCAGCGCTGTATGCCAAGCAAGGTCGTGGGAACCAGTTCCGCAATGAGGACGAACGGGATAGATGGATCAAGAAAGAAGTGAATTCACTGAAGAAGACTATCAATGACAAGAAGGAACAGGTAAGACTAAGAGGAATCTTATTTTTACTTCACTCGTAAAGGTTTTAGTCATTTTTTTTTTTTTAGTTTTTCTTTGGGGAAATTTATTCTACCTTTATGCTTCTTGCATTTTCTTGATGCCACGTCAGATGACAAGTTTTTTTACAAACCTGGTCATCGGTTTATTGTCAATTCAACACAGATTCGCAAGTTGACGGAGGACATAGATAGCAACAGCAGACGTCAGGAGGAGTTAGGAAACCAAACAAAGGTAAGAAGTCTACGATGGTGTTTTATGATCTGGTCTTATGAATGAACATTAGAAATTGATGGTAGTCTTAAAAGTCAAGACTTTCAACTTTCATGATAAAAATCAAGATAAAGAACTTTCATGATTACCGATTTCTGCCTAGGCAATATTTCATTAATTCTCTCAGATTGTGAAATATTAAAACTTTCAACAATTCATAAATACCATGTAAGGTCAGAAAGGTAAAAGAACATCTCAAATCTTTGCTAAAGATCATACACTGCCAGAACTATGTAGCATACCAGGTTTTGCCCAAATATGGATGTTAAAAATTGTTTACCCTAGCAACGAACAGAGGAGATGGAGAACCTGCGGGGCCAGATGGACGAGCTCAACAGGAAGTACTACGAGCAGAAGACACAGAAGGACCATCTGCAGAATGAGCGCAAGTAAGGACTGGGACATGTAGGGTTCTGGGTGTAAACAGTTTTGTATTTCAAAACTCTTTTTTGTAAGTTTACTCTAAACATTTAGTGGTAAAGAATAGTAGCAATATAAGACATGCAGATTGCAAGTTAATTTATGATTCAAAGATTTTATTTCATTGGATTAAAGACAGTACTACTTTTGTATTACTAGTAAGTTATACACATTACAATGCCTTAACCAAAGCTTAATAAGGTGTGTATCGTTGCTGATATTGGGTATGTTATATTGTACCTTCTGGTAGGAATTTGAAATTCTATTGTCACTAAATGATACATCAAGGTGTTGCTGTTAGAATCTTGGCATCTATCAGGATTGAGTGATTGAAAGAGACAGCATCAGTATCAGGTTCTAACCATCACCCCTCCCCAGCTCCCTGTGGCGTACAGAGAACAGCATGCAGCAGTCCATCGCAGGGACACAGGAGGAGCTCAGTAAGACACAACAGCAGCTACGCTCACTCACTGGCAAGGTAGGGTCATGATACATAAATGTTTCCTGTCTACTATTTTCTTGTACCGTAACCCTGAGATTGATGATTTATGTTAGAGGAAGTGCAGAACTAACCAAAGTGAAAAAACATACATTTGAGCATGAACTTCAAGCTTTACAGTTTTATTTTGGATGTGAGGTACTGTAATGTACTTTTGGACAAAATAGTGACTAAATTTAGGCTTTCTTATCTGTAATATCATAGGAGTACTGCCTTCAAAGCTCAAGTCCTTGGATCATTAAAAACAAGAGTTCTTTGTCACATCTTGTAGGCCATTCTGAATGGAATGGACAGTGTGCATAAGATCCTGGACATGTGGCGACGAGATGCACACAAGAAGAAGGTGGCTGATGGTTACCACGGCACAATGATCGAGAACTTTGAATGTGACAAAAACTTCTTCACATGTGTGGAGGTGACTGCTGGGAACAGGTGAGAGGCAAAGGGATATCCCATGTTGAAAGAACAGGTCCAGTCAAAAGTAAGATAATGGATTAGATGATGAGCAATTTTATAGGTTAGAATGAGGTTTGTATATCCTTCTTACCATTGTTGAGATAAAATAGAGTGCTTCATAGAATGGGCCCATTCAGCTTCACTTGGAGGATATTTCAGCCTGAGTTGTGAACCTTTAGAGTAGTTCGGGCCTTTGTGAGAGGAAGATCAGCAGGAGTTATCCCTCATGTGTCTGTATATTTTATGCTATATTTCAGATTATTCTACCACATCGTGGATAATGCAGACATTGCAACAGAGATCTTGAAGGAGATGAACAAACGTAAGATGCCAGGAGAATGCAACTTCATGCCACTCAACCGCCTGGATGTGAGGGGCACCAACTACCCAGAGACACCAGTGAGTCCTCTCTGACCCAGCCCTTTTCCTCATTGAATCCGGAGCACACAACAGTACTTGCCATGTCAGGAGATCACTTTTTGATTGTTAGTAATTTTTTATAGATAAACTTATGATTTGTTCAATTGAGGCTTGACAAGACTTGTCGCCCTACGTACAGGATGCTCTGCCCATGATCAACCAGCTGCGCTTCGACCAGAAGCTGAACAAGGCCTTCCAGCACGTCTTCGGCAAGACGCTGATCTGCCGCAGCATGGAAGTGGCCACGCAGTTCGCACGCACACAGAACCTGGACTGCATCACACTGGAAGGTTTGGGCTTTATTTGGTCATTGTAGTGATGTCTCTTTTCTTGGTTACCACATTCTTAATCACATTTAGTTAAGGCTGCTACTTAAGACACCACTGAAATTGGCAAGAAGTCTTGTGGGTTCTTAAACATGCTCAAAATGTGGCTCTTCTCAAACACAGGACCTCTGCCTAACATCCTATAGGAGGGTTCAGTTCAGTTCGGAGGGACCAATCTCATTCTTTCACTTTGTGATGATGTTGTGTTCTAACCCTGTCTGTTGTCCAGGTGACCAGGTGAGTCGCCGGGGGGCCCTGACGGGTGGATATTACGACACACGGAAGTCACGGCTGGACCTTCAGCAGACTAAGGTGTCCCTAACACAACAGCTGGAGGCACAAGAGACAGAGTATGATATCATGAAACAGAAACTGGATGGTATCCTTTCCTTGGTAGCACTACTTTGAAAAGAGTGTCTGTTGTTTTGGTCATTGCTCTACAGTAAGTGTTGACATGAACACTACAAGCTGGTGCCTTTTTTATAATTAGCTTGAAATGGCTGAAGATGTGAAATGCCTTCAAGAAAAGAAATGTGTCTATGAAAGGTTCACAATGTATTAGGACTCTGTCAAGATGATAGAAAAAATCTACCCAAGAGACACAATGACAGTCTGTCAAAATAAACTGAACATCAAAGATTCATACAGTCTTTGACCTGTTTTCACAAATGAATGTCTTATGTCAAGACATACATGTAACTCAGCCCTGTTGTATGCCGCCTTTTGTATGATCCTTGACCTGGCTGTCAGATATTGAATCCAGGGTGACCAATGTGCTCAGTGAGATGCAGAAACTGGAGACTAGAAACAGCAAAAACAAGTTAGTGATTTGATTCTTATGTTTTATCAGAAGAGATAGTGTATGAAATTCTGAGGGGGATAAGATGTCATACAGTAGCAGGATGTGCCTAAAAGGGCAGTTGCACAGAGGGAAGCTGCAAAAAGTAAGATTTTAAACTGTTACAGTAATATGACCACTACGTTAGTGTTAGTTGCCTGATGTTTGACTTTGTGTGTAAAAGTAAGGCATGATGCATAACTCAATGTTCATGGAGTCTACTGCATAATGGACCTTCCCACTGATTTAAATATTGCACCTTTGATGTGAATCCTGAACTTTAACTCCACAGGGATACGTACGAGAGAATGCGAAGCGACATGAGGATTATGAAGGAACAATTTCAGGCCTTACAGAGATCTCTGCAACCTAAGGTAGATCTTTGGTGATGTGATGTGATCTGACTTCCCCCCCTGCACTTGTAGACAGCTGCACTGCCACCATCTTCTCAAGCATGCTGCAATTTCCGTCTCAGTCGCTGCACACTTTTATTTTAGCATTTGAGGAGCAAGAATAATGGGGCAAAAATGGAGGGAAAGCTATTCCACTTGACAGACCTCAACAGAATTGTTTGAATGAAAAAGATGACCAGACTAAAAGCAGTTGTACCATTAGAACTTCCCTTCCTTTTTGGTCTGTTAGCCATCTCCTCAGTCCCACACCTGTCCCGGGTAGCACAACCATTCTCCCTTTCTCTCTTATCTGTGCACTCAATACATTCCCCTTATGTTATGTTTACAATTACAGAACCATATATGAGCAGATTCGCAGTGATGTAGCTTACCTAAACGGGGAGTATAAACGGCTCCGACCCGATCTCAAGATACGTGAAATGGTGTGGTAACGGTTGGCACTTGGTTCACTTCAAACAAGTTCAGTTTTGTTCAGACTGGTTTGGTTCTGTTGAGTTTGTTTGGGTTCAGTTCTGTTGAAAATAGAGAAAGCAGTTGTTCAAACTTGTGTCATCAGAGAATTGTGTAGGGAACACATAAGCTCCTTTCATTGTTCTCATGTTACTGTTGATGAGGTAACGTTTGCAATGAAAATTAACCAAAGCTCCTGAAGCTTCTCCTTGCTTCTTACAAAAAAAGTGTAACTGCATTGATACAGATGTGTCTGTATTGTTTTGGAGAAAAAAAGAAGTGAAGATAAAGCTTGATTCAAGCTCTCAAGTTGTCTGCCATCATTAGTTCATCTCTAGACACAAGGGATCTTCATCTGTGGACAGTTTGAAATGACATACTGTTGTGTGTGTAGGAGCGTAGTCTGGCCAGCCAGCAGTCAGAGCTGGAGGCCATGAGGTCCACCATGGAGTCCCTGCAGGCAGAGATGGGCACGTCTCTGATGTCCCAGCTCACCGTGGAGGACCAGGGAGAGGTATGGAGATGTCAGCTCTTTAGCATATATTCACGGATGGCGTGATATCCTTAGATAACAGTGCCTTCTTTGCAATATCAAATGATAAGTAAAAGTATAACTGTAATGACCTTGTTACAATGCCATATTTGTTGGCTGTGTTAGTTAGAATCAGTTTTTATGCTTTCCAACATGGTTCCTGTTGACTATTCATTAGCTAATTAAAGCTGAGGTTTTGCAGTAGCATTTAGACTGACAAAAGCTGGATGTGCTGCACCCTGCAGGTGGACAGTCTGAACGACACGATCGCAGCCCTGCGTCAGGAGAACAAGGACGTGCTGAAGAGACGGTACGACTTGGAGCAGCGGAAAAACAGGCTGGAGAACAAGATCACTGACAACCTGATGCGCCGTCGGGAGCAGCTACAGATGGTGAGACTCCACAACCTTCCAAACTTACGTAAATGTGTAATCATCACACAGACTATATACCACTACAAGAACAAAAACCTCCACACTTTTTACCTTTAATTTTGTTTAACTTCCTATCATAAACTTGGTTTGAGCAAATCTGCCTAGATCAAACACTAAGAAAACGTTACTGACAGTGGGGCTGATTTTGCTGTCCTGTAGGAACTTCAAGACATTTCTGTGGAGAGTAAAAAGTCCCGGTTGGACACGGCCCGAGAGGAGCTGAGCACCCTGGCCAGAGGCATGGAGTCAACAGTGGCCAGGCTAGAAGGTGGGTCTGGCACACACATCGGGACAGCTGTCTAAACGATTCAATCAGTTCCTAAAACGGCAGGGAATACTTTCATCTGTCGTCTGCAAAGTTAACCAGAAAATATTCCATCAATTTGATACACTTGCCAGTTAGCATATAAACTCATACTAGGGAGTTGTCTGTTACCGGTAGTCATTTTAGAACAGATTCAAAGACAGACATGTCGAGACTTATTTTTGGTGGAAAGATGGGGGATCTCTCAGATACGTGGATCTTATAATTGTATGCGGTATATACCATTACTTCTTACAAAGGCAGTTGGAAAGTTGCTGTTGTAAGCTTGAGTTGGCTCATAACATTACTTTAGAATGTATGTGTATTTCCTTACAGACATAGAAGGTGAGGTGGACCACATGAACAGGGACCTGTCTGAACTGCAGTCTAATCTGGAGGAATGGAAGGTAAAAAAACACATGTTGAGTCTAATTCTGAGTGAACATAGTGAAGCATTGAGGACTGTAGCATTCAACATCATCTTTATATCACATAAAAAAAACACTGTAAGAAAGGACAGGTTTAAAACATGAGGACAAGATGAAGGTTAAAAACACCTCAAAATGCCTTTTTTTTCTGCAGAGAAGGGAGAATGAGCACTCGGAGAAAATCAATGATGATGCCAAGGAGCTGGAGAAGATGACCAACAAGCAGAGCCTGCTTCTAAAGAAGGTATATGTACTGGAGTCATGTTATGTTTTGGGTCCCTGTTTTGGAAATGCGCCATATACTTCAATAAAGTTTTTCTTGCCATGTGTTCAACAAAGTGCTGTTTCATTAAGATATCCTACATAAGGGAGCTAGGGATATTTTGTGGACTCCTTTCCTCCCTTTCATTCATGCTATATACCGGTGTGTTCAGTTACTATTGAAAATCTGCCAAAAAAGGTACAAATCTTGTAGGTCAAGTACTGTATTGTGATAAAGTTTGCAGGCTTCATAGGCTTTTGTGGATAATATATTGATGCTTCATTCTTTTTACCTCAGTTAACAAGCTAGAAACTTTGCCTTGGAGGTGATTAGTTCTGATAAGGTCTGTTCTGTTTTGTTTTGTTTTACAGAAAGAGGAGTGTATGCGCAAGATCAGGGAGTTGGGCTCACTCCCCAGTGATGCATTCGAGAAGTATCAGAGCCTGTCCCTGAAGGCTGTAAGTCTCAGCCCAATTTCATACTTTCTGAGTGTGAAGTATAAATATAGACAAATTTCTAATTGCATGGAAAGCCATTTGTATTTAAAAACTACATGTATTGTAGACCTCGTGGAAATGTAGTTTTCATTCCTGTAGTCAATTATAATGATAGTCAAGTACAGTGGATTCCAATTATTCGTATTACGCCTTTTTGGATAATTCGGGTAATTGGATAAAATTACGAAATCCCAAAACATTTGCCATTCATTCTATTGTTTAGAACATCGCAGAATTGGATAACCCACGGTCTCAAACTTCGGGTTTTTGGATAGAATTACGTCAGGTCACACAAATTAAAAATGGGAAAATATGCCCTAAAACTCACAAAATGAGTCCAAAGGTAACTAGTAAATGTATGTATAAAGGTGTAAAGCCATGTAAAGGACCGTAAGAAAGTTACATTCCACAGAAAATCTAGCCGATAGCGCTGTGCTAGCGTGCGAACATTTGGAGTTAGGCGCCATTTTGTTAGGTTGCCGCAAGGTATGATGGGCGAACGTCATGGGAACGTCAACACGCTTTTGAGTTCATATTTCCCCTTCAGACAACGTCTAAACTTGGTTTACCGTACAAAAATGTGTTTTTTCATATCCACTGTCTCATTAATTGAGCTGATTTCGGCTGCGCTGCGTAGATTTACAACAACGCACGTAATGCAACAGGGGTGTGATTTCGCAATGACCTATCTTGCGCATTGAATGGCGGGATATCTCAACCCACGCGCCGCCATTTTAAATGTTTTGAACGTGAATTTTTTCCGTCTTCCACCGCGAAAGACGTAAATTTCAGAGTAATTTGTGGACACAAGTTGTAGACAAGAAGGTGAAGAGTTTATCACTCTCCATACCGTTGTTTTAACTTAAAATTATGAAAGTAACGTCATATTCTCCGGCATACGAGCGGAGCCATGTTCGTCTTTGTTTTGGTATGCCGCCAAATTGCCGACGCACGGCTGTGCGAGTCAAGCATACTTTTCCACATGTGCATTTAGCCACTGATTTGAACTCTTTATTAGATCAAGCATCTCACAGAAATCGCACAGTATCGGAACATATGATTAAAGTTTTGTAAACAGAGTTCCGTATCGTTAGAGTGGTAACCTCTATGAGCATCTGTGTGTTATGTTTGCGTATTGGTTTTCAAAACTACACCCCTCCCCAACCAATGCCGCTAAAGCTGGTCATATAGCCAACTTCGGACTCTAGAATAGGCCGGATAATTGGATAAAATGCCCAGACAAATAGGTGATACAATAAAGCGGATTCCACTGTACCTTTGTGCTGATGTCCCTGTCAACTTTATCAAAGTGCTTTTGTTTCCTCTGATTAGATTTGCACCATCTAATAACAATTTGTGTAATAGATGTTGTCTAAGGCACAAGATAATGTGTTTTTTTTCCTCCAGTTGTTCAAGAAGCTTGAGCAGTGTAACCAGGAGTTGAAGAAGTACAGCCATGTGAATAAGAAGGCGCTGGATCAGTATGTCAACTTCTCCGAACAGAAGGAGAAGCTACTGAAGAGAAGGGATGAACTGGACAGGGGACACAAGGTATGGTGTTTATTCTTACATTTCCTGTACTCTATTGGGATTTGAGGTACAGCAACTGTCTTTGGAGTCAATGGCAAAATGGATGTCAATAACAATGTGACAGAGCTAAAAAAAAACTGATCACAGTTTTTCTACTTTGTTAATTGTAGATCTCTAACAACTAGAATGAGCTTTTCTACATTTACTGAATCTAGTATGTTATCATTGTGGAACTTCAGTATTATGAACACATTTTTGATTTCTTTTCTACAGTCCATCATAGAACTGATGGATGTGCTGGAACATAGGAAATATGAGGCTATCCAGCTCACATTCAAACAGGTAAGTAAGCTTTGGACTATTAGATACCCTTTTGTGTCGGGGAATATATCTTGTGTAAATTGAGACTGTATCAATTTATGAGAGCTTAAAAGACAAGTGTAACATATGTCGTATGCATGTGATGAAATTCCTTTTATTTCTGCAGGTTTCAAAGTATTTCAGTGAGGTATTTGAGAAGCTTGTCCCGGGTGGAAAGGGGAAACTGATCATGAAGACAGAGGCACCAGAGAACCCTGAGGTAAGAACTGTGTGTGACATTTATGGTGTTAGTGAAGACACAGTTGCTAAAGCCATGACATACATGCACGCAAGCACAATCTTGATTGTGTATATTTGTATGTCCTCAGAAATTAAAGAGGCTTGTCTGGCCTCAAGACATTTTTTTAGTTGTGCTTGGGTTAAACTTTTTACACAGAGATTTAATCATAGAAACAACTATATCTAAGCCTAACCCAGTACAGATAGTCTTGTAGCACTGCTGCTAATACCTGTTATTGGAGCAGTTTTAATCTCAACCCCATCTGAATGTTGTGTTGCTGATGCTACAGGATCAGGAGGGAGCCAGCCAGGCATCATCTCAGACCAGCCTGCCTCCTGTAGAGCAGTTCACAGGGGTGGGCATCAAGGTGAGACAATTGAGGCTTCAATTTCTAGGAGAGGAAAATGACATTATGGTTGTTGTACTCAAGCGTAAGATTGCTACGTTAATGAAAATAGTTCCCAGATATTCAAGAATTGCTCGGAATGTTGGTTGTATTATGCTGAATGGTCCATGAGAAACATCAATCCTGTCCCCACAGGTGTCGTTTAACGAGCGTAATGAGGGCATGAAAGAGATGCAGCAGCTGTCCGGTGGCCAGAAGTCTCTGGTGGCCCTCACCCTCATCTTTGCCATCCAGAAGTGTGACCCCGCCCCGTTCTACCTGTTTGATGAGATCGATGCAGCTCTGGACTCCACCCACAGAACAGCTGTAGCACGTAAGGCGCATCGTGCTATCATCGTGCTATACCACAGACTCTACTGATGTCATACAATAACTTGTAAAGTAGAGTGGACTTGTTCCTCAAGCTACCGACATCTTTTGCACGGCAGTCGTCCCTCTGAAAAACAAATATGGAGCCGCCTTGTTTCTGTTAAGAACTTTCATTCAACTTTCATTCCATACGAATTCTTTGGTGGCGAGAGGCTTAAAGACACAAGTATTCGAAGTTGGCATTTATACCTCCCCCGTGCATACTGCCCTGGTGCATGTAACCTGATGCCTGTCATACAATAACTTGTTTAACATATTGTTCATGACATGGCTGCTGAGTCAGTATTGTTGAATGACATTTCCCGTCCCTGTGCAGAGATGATCCAGGAGCTGTCGTCTGACGCCCAGTTCATCACCACAACCTTCCGTCCTGAGCTGCTGGAGACGGCAGACAAATTCTACGGAGTCAAGTACAGGAACAAGGTAAGTTTTACTCTGTTCACATTGTTAGATTCTAATCTCTGAATAATTTTTTTTTATTGTATGTTCCTTTGAAAAGGTTTTGTGTGACAGTTAGGAAGTTCTGTGGTTTGAAGCTAACAGAAACAAGGTTTTGGGAGGTCCTACTTTGTAAATATCTGTTGGATTGCATAAGTTGTGTTTGCATATTGTGCTCTAACTATTCAGTATGCACTCACCATGTGTAATGACAAGTTGACCGTAACAGTTTTGATGCATCAATCTAATTAACGCAGTATACTGTTGCATTGTGGCATGTTACATGTTCACAAGTTCACACTTCATAACTGCACCTGAATGAGTTAAACAACTGTCATCTTTGACACATCTGTTTCTAACCCAATACTCTTGCAGGTTTGAGATCTAACAGTTTTTCCATGTAATGTAACCAGTGCCAGATATGTACAAAACTAAGGTTACACAGAAGGCAGCTTTACATGTTGATTAAAACAGATACGACTACATTGTGTAAAGAGAGAAGACGACTGACCTTGCCATGCCTGTATGTACTTACACCTACCTCTTGTACCATGTCCCTCCCATCAGGTCAGCCACATAGAAACCTGTGTCAAGCTGGATGCCATGGAATTTGTCGAAGATGATACCACACGCCAATAGGTCTTCATACTCTTCTTTATGTAGTATAGTAAACTCACATTTTGCTACAGAAACAATACAAACCCCAAGGGTGCATAATGCTTTCTTCCTGATTGCTTTCTTTATATGCCCAAGAAAGTCATAGACTGACTAAAATAACAGGCAACATCAGAGTTAAAGTATTGCTCCTGCTCTTATGAATACCCACTGTTAACATTTACCTGTTTATATTGCTGTGTTCACAAATGTCATAATGTTACTTATACAACACAGGAAGTAATTGCATGTGATAAGATGGAAGGCAATCATGGAATTTGAAACTTGGGTTTTTAAGTTTGAATCATATGGCTGCACCTTTTTACCTGACTACACAAATTTGCTGTTACTTTTTGTTTGCATCTGGTAAGCCGCTCTCTATACATGTACATGTGTAATTGGATATTCAGAAAGACTCCAAACCTTCGTTTTACCAGCTGATTTCTGTGCCATGCTAACACATTGTGCATGAGTAAGGGGCTCACTGACTACTTGCACCCATGGAGTTTATGTACAATGTGCTGATACACAGTGCACCTCCTCAGCTGTTGTTAGATCTCTCTAACAGGCACGGTTAGCTGCCAGGCCAGATTGGACGCCTTGAGATCCTCACTTATATATGCCATGGGTAGCCTTTACACAGATGTACACATATACAGGTGGAGATTGCAGGCCTGAGTGGTACATGACATGCTGCTTACTTGTACATACTGTAACAGCTGTTGTGACTGTTCTCCTCATCTCTCTGTCAGACTTTGGGGAGCACGCTTTTCATGAGAGTATAATGTTACGTTATGTTGTAAGCATTTACATTTGATAGCTTTGGCCTTTCTACAACAAACATCTTGGTGCATATTGAGATTGGTTTGGATTCTTGAAGCACAGAACAAAAATAGAGTGCACCCCCAGCCCTGACAGCACTTTTGTCACAGCAAATGGAAAAGCTTAAGAAAGGCCATCCTGCAGTGTCAGAGGTAGTCCAGGAAACATCAGGCAGACTGGGGTAGCCGGGTTCCTTAATGCACCTCAGCAGAGATTGGGACAGGAATAGTAGAGAATTCATTGATTCGCTGTATACTCATACATATGTCTGTGTCTCTCAACAGGTCAGCCACATTGAAACAGTTAACAAGGATGAGGCTCTTGACTTTGTGGAAGACGATTTGCCACACCAGTGAGGAAGTACAACCATCAGTATGTTACAACAGTCAACACAACAGGCTTGTCCAATATTAGGCAAACTACCTGAACAAAGTTCCACATTCCATTAATACATCTAGTGATGTATGTTTACCTGGTTGTGATAGACAGCTGGTTCTATTTAATGTGTGCTTGACTTCTCACCTGGAAACTGGCATCAGATCATCCTCGAGATGCGTTGGTTGTTAAGTTCAGTTATAGATTCACTTCACTTCAAATGAAGTTACAAGGCTATTGTTTTCAAAATTAGAAGAAAGGAAATAGAGGTGTTAACGTTGTTCATGCAAAGATATCTGGAGAAAATGTACTTCATCTATTTCACTTTTGTTGTGGAGTAAATCTGTATCAACACATCAATTCCTTATTAAGTTGTGACAGTGACTGTTTAGATTTAGATGGATTTGGGCTGGTCAAATTTATAAAAATTGTAGTTTTTTTCAATTCTGAACCAGTATTTTCATGTTAGTTGTAGTTCTTGCCATGTAATAGATTTGTTATGTATATTGCCAACAAACATTCCAAACATTTACTGATGATAGTGTGTGTGTATCTTAGCATGCACCTAGCATTATAAAGTTGTAGTTTATTGTTGTTGTTACGTTTTCTACCTATATAGTAATCATGATTATATAAGATTGTATCTGACGATGTTGAGGATCGTTATACAGTTGTATTTGCAATATCTCAGAATAAATGTGTTGACATTTTCATTTTGACATACTCTGTTTTGTACTTGTGTGACATAGATTTGAGAGTGCCAAACAAAGAGGTGTGTTGTGAGCTTTAGCAGTAGTCTCAATTTTGGATTACAAAAGCAAAAGCAAGTTGAAATGTTTTATATTCTATGTTTATATCTTTCTTAGCAGATTGGATGCAAAAAGACAAGCATACTGAAGTAGTTGTGAAGAAGCAAAAGCTTTAATAGTTACAGCAAAGATCTCAACTATGGCTTTTGAAAGTATTCCATGTACATACTTGAAGTGGTCACTAGTTCATGGAAGCCGATTGCACGGACATTAATCAACATACAATAAGTGTGGGAGACCCACTAAGACTGCCCTACAAGGAAAGAGTAGCACAACCTTGCCACCCACCAGATTATTAGTAAACCAGTAAACAAAACAGCATGAATGATAGAGATTGAAATTTAGCACAGTTCCATTGGTGGCCGTACACACAATGTCACTGTGTAGTTGTGATATAAGGCATTTTTACACCAGAAGTCACTTTGGCTGGAATATAATGTTATCTGGGTGCTAACAAAATAAGTTAATCATTAACTCATCAAAGCTAAACATAAGTTGCAATGTTGCCTTCGGGCATTTCCTTATCATCTTCATCACAAAGTCTCCATACATCCAGGAACAACTGTCTTTACACAAGCATGAAAAACAAAAATCCTCCCAGCATGTGGGCTGTTTTTCCGGATAATGATTCCATTCCTACAACAAGGAAATGGTTCAAACGATTTTCCAGAGTAAATAAAAAGCTGAAAATAAACATAATGCATTTTCCTGATTATTCGTTACGCACTTATTGATATTTCTCGACAGTTTCAATCTGTCTGCAGGTACAGAATAAGTGCAAGGCTGACAATCAATAGAAGGATAATTGCGATACGTAGAAAATGTCTCGTTCTTGGTTAGCACTTGCCAACTCAGTATACGCTAGTACAAATGTAGCCTTGTACTTTAGGGAATGCGAAGTTTTCGTTCCCCATGATATGTCTCTTGGTTGAATATTAGCTGTACTGATGATAGGGTCACGATTTCGTAACATGGATGGAATATAACAGTTTCGCCAGAGACGGTGGAGTGTATAAGTTTTTAAGCGCTGTATGTGCAAGTCATAACCAATGGTCATGAAGAGTTGTTAGACGACGCATCGCCAGGCGAGAGCCCCGAATCTGAGTCCTCTGGCGACCCGACCCTCCTCAGGTGCGGAGGGAGGCCGGGTTTTGTCGAAGCCGTGCAAGCAAGTTTTTCTGGGGCCTCGACTGGCGTTATTGACTTCCGAGATGACGCGTCAGACTTCCCTTGGCTTTTCTCTGTGGCAATTGTGCTATGTTCGCCTGAGTCTATAGTAGAGGAGCCATCCACAGGGGAGGGGGATGGGGGTTCCGGTTCCTCCGGCATTGTGACGATGGTGTGATCGGACCTCCTCCTCTTGCCAACCACCCTGGTACCCGAAACCGGCCGGGTCCACACCTGCGCCTCCTCGCCTTGCTGAGGTCTCACATCAGCTGTCGAGTACTGAAACAGGTAGTTTCATTAATCAAAATTCTAACAAAGTAAAAATGACAGTCTGAAACGATTAACATAATGTGAGATCCCAAACTGTGTCATATCTGTAGATGCTCTGTAGGAACTGCATTAGATGTCTCAAAGCTTCAATAGAACCATATCTACCCAATATGTTTTCTTTCACTGCTCTTCCACTGACTAGCAATATAAAGCCTCTTCTACGTAAAACAATGCCCTTACTGTATCTTTCTCTTTCAGCTTCTTCCTGAGCATGGCGATCTCAATCTGCCGTGCCTCCCGGTCCTGCTCCGCCTCCTGCAGCCGCTGGCGCAGCCCGCGCACCTCGCGATCCTGGGGACAAGGTCAGCAAGGTAAGTAACCCGCATCTCTCCTGTGTATCTTACTGTGCTAGAGTTATGTACTTTTCACTCAACTATTGTAGAATACATATTCAAAGAACTTGCAAGAAAACGAAGCGACAAATGACCATTGATTGTCAGATCTGTTTTCGTTGTCCGTTGAAGTACGTGATGCGATAAGATGAGCGATGGGTCATTTTCCAGAGACCATTATATAAAGTACAGAGCGTTTAGACTGCTACAGACAACGTAATGTATGTTCTTCTTTTGTTGATGATTCGGACGACCCTCAAACGAATTGCTGTTGCCCATGTCCCGCTAGTGTTCATGGTACTCACCAAGACACTGTCGATGGAGCACTTCAAGGCGCGGGCGTTTTGCTCGTACGCAGCCGCGAGCCTGTCCACCAGCTCGATCGGGATGGGCTCCAGCATGCCGCTGCGCCGACTCCTGCTGCTGGACGGCGCCACGAAGCTCTGGGCCAGGGGAGACGGCGGCACGCAGCTGTCGTTACTGTCCACCCTCCTGCAATAAATAAGGATATTTGCTAGGTTACTGTTTAATGGATGGATTTGCTTGTAAACGAGATTTCTTAGCATCCAGATGCACTAGTGCCGGATGAAGATGTCGGACAGATGAAGATGTCCTTAAGCTGAAGAAACATTTTTGTGCAGGATTTTCTCCTTTTCAACTTATTTTCATTTTTGAATCGGGTCAGGAATGCGGTATGAATGCCTGCATTTCTATTTGTTGTCTTTTTCTCTTTATATTCATTCGACACTTTTCTTTGTCTTTCTCAACTTCGATTGTCTCTAAAAACGCATCATTACTTGGTTGGGATTCGGCATTTTCTCGACAATGTTGCCTTTCTAAAATTTAGTTCAGGCACTTACCTGAAACGTTTCCTGTATTTGGATAGTGACGTAAGTTGGTTGTCACTCATCCTTCGCGCGATGGACAGGGAGTCTGGGTACGAGAGTGGAGTGAACGAATCCCTTCTGCTGCGGAATCCCGAGTCGTTCCCAGCGCTCTCTGGTGGGAGGCTCAGGACGTCCTGTAGTCGCCGCCGACTGTGGACTGTTATCACGTCCTGCATAGGGTTAGATACAATACGTATGGTGTTTTGAACAAACTGAGCGGGTTTGTTTTAGGTTGGAAAAAAATCTTGGTATTTGAAATGTATATTGAGCTCGAGATCCAGTAAACTCGGCCACAACAAGTGCTTACCCTGGAGGCGGGGTGGTCATACATGGTCTCCACCACATCTGAGTTGGTGAGCAGCAGCAAGTGGGAGAAGCCCGTGGACACCACATCAGCGGACCGTCGGGACCCTCTGTACGGGTTCAACAGACTCTCCTCACCGACAACACTTCCTGTAGCCAGCCGGCTCACCTCATCGTCGTTTTCACTGATTCATTTCAAACGGAACAAAGCATAATCAGTTAATGATGCACGGCACGTCTGTCACCGATCAAAAGTCGTCATTACGTGGATAATGTAATATGAGATAAACAGTTGATAGAAGTGTGGCGGAAGTGCTTGGTTTCTTTACAAGTACTGATTATCCAGGTGTCTATTGATCTTCGTTTCTTCAATCCCTGTCTACTTGGGCACCAAGAGGTGTTGAAAAATGGCCAGAAGATCAGAGGGTTCCTTTTCGTCAGTTACCACCCGGGCCGGGTTTGGTTACAGCCCCTTTCCGCGCTGTGACCGCTGAGCGGCCAATGAGTGGACAGATCGCTCAACGAATTTCATATAGATAAGGAATAAGCTTACGTATTTTTGTGTTTCCTGTATTTCGATTTTCTTTCAATCATACCTTTACATCTACCAATCATTTCATCATGGGTTACACAAATCCAATTTTGGTCGCTATATGGTCGCTCAGCGATATACCCACTGTGCATGCAATTCACTGGGGCATCATTCAACGGAGGAGACAGCGATTGGAATGACTTTGGCGTCTTGGTTTATTGTATGTACAAAATTCTATCGGAATTTTGATCAGGCCATGCTGGAAAGGCTTTGATTGAATTCAAAACTAGTTCGAAATTCTGTACGTTTCAAGCGCAAACTCTTGAGGGTTTTCATACTTGTGATACCAGTCGAAGCTCTACGTATACATTACATGCACTTATAGGCGCCCCTGGTTCTACAAACCATGAGTCATATAGTCTCCAGAAGTCTTATAGGGGTAGTAGATCCTACCAGAAAAGGTTAAAGAGGTTACCTGATGACCTCCAGCACCCCTTGCACGACAAAGTACGTCTCCCGTCCTATCTCGCCAGCTTTGCACACGAAATCACCAGGTGAGAATAGCCTCGATTTGAGCCGTGCACCCAGGTCCTCCAGGAACGGGGCTTCGCAATCTTTGAAGAGCTGGATCTGAAACACAGATGTAAGCTTGGTCAAGATTTCTCTTCGGTATGTCAGCCTTAGACCGGCCGGTAAGCCGGTAAGGTCTGTACTACCAGTGCAATGTTGTCTGACCTGCATTGTTCACGGTGCACTGTTCACGTTCTTGCCTATGCTCTATGGCCATTGAACAGCTTCGAAGCTATAACTCTACCCTACAGTGATATCGATGACTATGATGGGGAAGGGTAGATAGACTGACCTGTTTGAGTTTCTCCACAGTCGGGGACAAGGTGACCTGACGTCGGAGCGGCTCCGGAATCTTTTTCCAACACGACGCCTCGTCGATAAAGTTGACTTGAGCGCTGCAGGAACATTAGAGCGACATGTTGATCAAAATCCTTCTCTATCAGGTTTTATTAAACTATTTTTTTCTTTCAACATGCAGTTCATCCTTCGTTCGCTATTCTCTCTGCGTGTATTTCTATTAGCTACCTTGCAGGACTTTCATCTCTCACCAACCCCTACGATTTTCCTTGGCCCTTCTTCGACCATAACATGTTATCAAACAACAACAACTTTGACATCATATCCTAGTTGAACTACCAATGCTTACCTTGCCCAGGAGTAATCATAGAAACGCTGCACTTTCTCCTGCGTTTCCTTCGCTACGTCGTTTTGTTGCATTAACTGCCGGGAATTTTGCTGTAAAGCGAGAAAAGGGTCATGTTTTTTTTTTACATTCTCAAGAAATTGAAAACTGTAAGTTGTATAGCCATGACGACTGTTATAAAGAAACACTCTGGTTTGCGGGGTCTAACCACACATTTGATAGTAGCCTAAGTGCTGGTTGCATGTCTCTGTTTTTTTTAAAGAAAAAAAAGCAGACTAGCCGTCATGGAACAACTCGTTGTCAAAACTATCTATAAATAGCTATGACATGAAAAAGCAACGGTAGTCTAATCCGAGAGTACGGGAGTAGCTATCTTTTACTTACCACCAGTTTCTCGAACTCAAATCTTTGGAGCTTCTTGTGGAACATTAGGCAGCCTACTTGACCTGCAAACAGAGGACAAGTGTCACACATAAAAATGTACTCCTCATTCATTGTTAATGCTGGTGAATTAACCAAAATGCCAGTTTTCCGTTACATCAACATTGAATGAATGGCTATGTTGTATGACCCGATTTTGTGTCCCTGTCCAAGATTGATGCCCTGTCGGTTTTACCGTTGCCTGGCCGCTGACTCCCCTGGTGGTCCACCATCACCCATTACTGTACTTATTATCTTGACACTGACCTCCGCATGTATGTACTTAGGGAAACAATACACTTCCCTATGTGTTCAATTAGGCGCCGCGAGACAGTTTGTTACCGGACCCACACAATCGCCTCTCAGTGAAGCGTATACTAATATCCTCCTGTTATCCTGTGTATCACTGTATGAGGTATGAAAACCATCTCGTGACTCTGTATCCACCAATTTTCGGGAATGTCTTTCCTTTGTCCTAACGGGCGCCAGTTTAAGTCTCTATTGTTTTTATATACATTGAATTCAATCCGACCGATTGGCGTTTGTTTACAGGTGAATTTGAACCGTGCTCTTTGGGTTCAACTTCGCCGCATTAGAAAGAGAAGAAACCGTCTAGACTGGGCAAGACACGACACATTTAAAATCCTTCACGTGAGAAGCCGCGAACATTGTGCAAGACAAGACATGCGACTTTGCTAACAAAGACCACAGCCTAAAATCGGTCTTATGTGAAGGTTTTCTGATCCACTGTCCTCAAAAGGACAAGGCCGTTACATGCAGCCCCACTCAACTAGAACAAAGCCTTAATTGACACCTTGTCGCCTAACGTTTAAAAGGGCGGCGGCCGGGACTTGTGAGGTTTACACAGACCGGATCAAGTTGGAGTCTGATATCCGCATCATTGATCACCCTTTCAACACTCTGTCGGAAATAACAACACCCAACTTTGTTTTTATTGCTATCAGTTGCGTAAGGAATCGCCAGTCTACCTGTCTATGTCACGGTCGATGTCATACAGTCATTCAGCGTGAGCGTACCTGAGGGTGTGGTCAGGATAGATCATCATGTTCACCAGAGATCGTGAGCGGAAGAGAACTCTGTACATGTTGTTCTTCATAGAAAAAATGTCCCGTCATTGATGACTTACCTATAACGTAGGCGACTAGGAACAGGCCCAGGATGTACTGCAAAACCGAATAAATGTATCTGGAGCAAAATAAATGAAAGTACAACACAACATTAAGCAGCGTTCAAAAGCGTACATAAAATGACAACATATTTGTACGTCAACCTTCATTTTTTTTCCAAATGAACATTGAAATACATTGAGGCAGCCTGGATGACTTGCTTTCTGTTTCGATGCTTTAAAAAAAGTTTGGTTTCTGGCTCTTTCGTTGTTAAAGGCTCATTTAATGAACAATTCCGTGCAATGTCATTTTGTTAGTCTCCCTTATCAAACCCTCTGTATACAAATGTACGAAAGAAAATGTGGCGGAATAAGAATGAATGGGTCCCGCAGCAAGTCGTGTTGAAACTGTACTCTCCCAGCCCCATTCACTGGGCAGTAAGAAAACAAGTCGTGTTGGATAACATCCGGTGGTTATATGCAGAACCAGCCTAACAACGTATGCGCATGCGTCAGCTTTCGTTACCATGCCGACCATTCACCTATGGACGTGGCGGAACAAAGGCCGAGGTCAAGGAAGTTTATAGGGTTACTCCAGACTATACGAGGGAGAAAACAACGTGACGTAGAAGGCCTGATAGGACCTCTTTAACTTCTCTAAACTTCTGCGCTATACGTATGCCAGAGCTTCATTTGTCCACGACATTAGCAGGCATTTATAGCAAATAAGATAAAGAATCTTTTTGTTTGGTCTATTTTATCGTACTCTATCTAGCACGCCCGGATGATGATGATGATGATCGTACTCTGACAAGTGCAGCAAGTGTGATATTGCTCTACGTCTGCCATCAAATATCTGTGTCGAGATTTCCAGGAGTTTTTATACTCCAACATTCAACATATGAGCACAGTGACACTGAATACGTTTGTTACATTATTCTGACAGATAGACCTTCTTTTTTTCTACTAAAATGTTTACATCACGCCTCACTGGATTATGATAAAGTAAAGATAATGTTTCAGAAAGGAATCATATTATTTGATCATCTTTTTATATGTACATTGGTGCAGCAACAAGAGGCCTTTCAACACTATCTTTAGTGTTGCCATATTATGATATACGTTCAGGTACAATTTCGATATCGTTCTATTCTCTATTAGGCTTCCAGATATCACATGCACATTCCATGGCATCGCCCGCGTTATTTTCGCCCCTTTGATGACGCGATCGCCACAGAAAGCCTTTCAAATTTGCTCGATGTTTTGAAGTCTGCAGGAAGTCATGTGGAAAATGGCGCGGATCGTGCGTACATCTTCGTGTCGTGTTGCAGGAGATGTGGCCAGACTTTCCGCCCGGACTGCCCTGTGAGATCCCCTTTGTACGGTTAGAAAGGGCGCCACGCGATGGTGTGTGAGATAAGGCAGCGGGCCACCTGCGATTTGAAACAAAGTCAAACAAACTCGTCTTGGGCGGATGGGCTCGTTTCTTCTGATTCCAGAAGCATAGAATATCTGCTGTGGTTGGTCCCTCCCTTTGAAAAGTGTTGCTTAGTTGTCATAAAAGGTGCCCATGGTTTTACAGCTGTAGATCTAGCATGTTAGCATTTAGGCTTGGTCTGAAGGGACCGGTTTTCACCTCTGACATTGTCTTTGTCGGTATGGGAAGATATAACACAAGGCGAAGTACCTTCTCAAAGTTGTTTACGCTACTTAGCAAAGGTAACGACAGGTGTTGAGAAGATGGACATGTTTGTAAGCGGATGACTGTAACCGCTGGTCCTGACGACAGTAACGCCGTCCCCATACATACGTGCAGGTGACCAGGCGGGTTCTTCTCTTCTATGTTGTAGATCTGATTTCTCTGTAAATCCTTCGAGCATTAACCAGACAGGATGTTTAGAAAAGGCTTGTCGGTGTGTGAGATAGCCTGCTAATCATGCGTATTGTAAACATCACAAAACTAAGTTTTGAATTGAGAATTTCGTTGTCATTCTTGTTGGACAAATTTGTTAGCCCTAAGTGAGAATTCTAGATATCCACTTCAACTATTATGCGGTTGCGTTTGAGGACATCATCTGGTTTACACAGGTGGCAATGCTAATATTAGGAACGATGTTGACCCTACACATCACAAGCCCCTATCTCACAGATTTGAGGTACTGTTGAGGTACTAGGTACGTTGCAGTTTATTCACTGTGGCACCTTTGTGATTTTTTCAGCCAGTTTTCCCTGGTAATCACACTGACGTGAGGCACTACTGTGTTTCAAACCCAGATGACAAGCTCATTGGAAATTTCAGTGCTGTTATTGAATTTGAAAATACATGTAAACGGATTTAAATGCATTTAAAAGAAATTTGTAATGAAAATAGAATGTTATATGTTTTATGCCATGTTTGAGAAATTATATATATTACAAAATAGATTCATCAGACCAAACAGATCGTCTTACTTTGTACAGAATTATTGACGCTAGAGGCACATACACTCCGTGCCCTTTTGTGCCTATTGCTCCCAACATTCGCGGTACGAAATACATCGGAAATTGATCGGTAGCAATAGAAGGATGTTCACTTTTGATACTTTGTGCAATATAGATAACATATCTTAAAGCATACGTATGACTTTGAAGCTGACATTTGCATTTAGTCGTACACGTGTGGTGGTGGCACTGTTTTTGAATGTCAAAAATACATTTTTAAAGGCACGTTGGAGTTCGTTGAAAGCACCGTGGCGCTTGTTGAAGATACACTGAAGATACGTTTGCGTTGTCGAACTCAACAGTACCTCAAGAGTACCTCAACTCAGTCAGCTTTCGGCTCTACTGACAGACTGCAAGTTTGATTAGACACTATCCACAACTTAAACAGTTCTGATAATTTGTTCAGACTCCATACCATTGAGATCCCCAGTCATTTTGTGAGACATTTCTCTCAATACTTTCCCTGTATGGTCGCTTAAGAAGTCATAGTTACATACCTGGGTCCCAATAGGGTTTTGTTTCACCTTTCAGGTCGGAAGTATTGAGTTCGCCACCACCATAGTTTGCCTGTCACGTATTTATTATTCTTTCTCGAGAGGAGTCATTTTCCTTACTACCCTTCTGTTTCCTTAAACTTCACCTATCCTGATGATGGCGGTATAAGGGTTCCCCATCAACCATGCCCTGAACTTGCGAAGATAACAACTGTTTCTTTGATCCACAGTAATGTCTGTAAACTGTAGTTGTTTCAAAGATAACTCTGGTGGCATTCAGTCTCTGGTGCTGCCCTAGTATGTGCACATGGGCCACGGGTTGAAAAGCCTTGGTGCAAGGCACACGACGTGGTGTTTTTGTTTCTCTGGGGCAGCGCGCAATAGGTTATTGTGTCGACATGATGGTGTTCGTTTCAGCTAGCTACCTTACCAGTCACAATCTGTAGTTTCTCCGGTAACAGTTATAATCCCCATTGCCCGGGCTGCTAAACAATCCGCCAAATCAGCTTATGTAATCTTATCTCAAAGAAAACAAAGTCTTAACATTGATATTTCATATAACAACTTCCTGAACATGGCCTGGTGTGTTCGGGGTGCACTCCTGGCGCTGCCGACGCTCAACAGGGCGTGGAAAATGACAGATGAAGATGGCAATGTTTGCATTCCAACAGTCAAAACTACCAATTGTTGCAACATGCGTCAAACAACTGTTTAGGGGCAACGAACCCCGTTTTCTATCGGGAACAAAAAGTGCGGAAAGGTTGGGGGTCAAGGTGTCAGCTGTCATTCAAAGGTACCAGGGTCGGTTTCTACATCCAATTGACGAGGGTTCAAACCTGGCGGACCTTTGGTGCCGACTCCGTAAACATACACTGCCGTGTATACGTGCGGCGCATTGTGGCTTCTGAGAAGGATTCTTTAGGAACGACTTTGACAAAGCTATGAGGCACCAAAGCCTAGGCAAAGCGTCGGCTGTTGTTGAATTGCTGTTGACGCTCCAAAAGTTTCGCGTTTCACGTAGGAGGACACCTGATTGTGCCAAAAATGCCGCAATACAAAGACTTTATCAGCCGTCCTCACACTTGCCACGGATCATTGACTGTTTTGGTGGACAAAACAGCTAATTTTAGAGATCAGTGCCACTTGTTTACAACAACAAGGTGTTGACTTGTTAGAAAATATAAAGGAACAGTATTCCCTGGGTAATTGAACCGATGTATTTCCATGGTTAAGGTTGAGAAAATCGACCAGTAACAGCCTTTTTGCTTACAAGCACACTTTATGAAAGAAACAGAGGTATCTGGTTAACCTGCTTCATGCTGGAAACTAGACCGAAGCATACTCATTGTCCCCAAATAAGTCGTGGTGTTTTGTTTTTATTGTCAGAGCCCGACTCATAGATAAGCATCAGGCATCCATCTTGCTAGCGTTGCTCTTGAGGAGTGAAGAGAGAGTCGGCAGGTAAACACCGGTAAACACGGCTGTTGACCGGAACTACGTAAACTCCCGCGCTGCTCGGGTCTGCCCCTGCCCTGGGAGAACAGGACCGCTCCTCTGCAGTACTCTCCAGGCAGGTACAGAAGTCGAGATTCTTTTGAGCGTATTTTTGGTGTTTTTGTCGTGAGATTACGCGATCTTTACAGATACCCCTCTGACAGGTATCTGCTTGGAGATCTGCAATCGGCCTCTGCTTGGCATATAAGCATTTGATACGGATATTGCTGCATTGCCACTTCAGCACTATGAACATTTTATACATGAGCTGCTACACATATTCACATGATGTGAAGATTCATTTTGCCTTTAAGGTCCTGAGATGGCAAGGGTGTTTGCAGATGCGTATTACTGTGGTACAAGCGCGGGTTGTAAAGTTCGTTAATGTCTGTCTCCCACCGAGGCTACTGGTTGTTGATTGGTTATCTGGGTATTCAATGGATTAAAAAGCACTTTGTGCTTACAGGATATATCAGATTTTATCATTTCTTGCTTCATGCCAATCATGGTAGTGTGTCGTAGTGATACGACGTCTCTTCAGGACTTCAAGAGTTGGTTCTTTATCAGCTAGTTATTTACTGTTTCTGCTTAGGACGTTTTTCTTCAGAACTTCAAGTATTGGTTCTTTATTAACTAATCATTTACCAATATACCCTATATGTGTCCAAGAAAATAGTAGGGATGGCAAACAAGGAAATAATAAGAAAAATTAAGACAATACTCACTGGCCATTGCTCT
This sequence comes from Branchiostoma floridae, assembly GCF_000003815.2. NCBI lineage: Eukaryota > Metazoa > Chordata > Leptocardii > Amphioxiformes > Branchiostomatidae > Branchiostoma > Branchiostoma floridae. The sequence continues at coordinate 16,234,005 of NC_049982.1, forward strand.
CAGGTTGAGGCAGTCCTCCGACCAGTGTGAGGCTGGCAGCGGACCTGTAGAGACAGTGGACGTACTTCCTGGACAGGGCGGAGTAGTCCGGGTAGAGGTTGGGGTCCAGGATGGACCAGCTCCCACTGGTCTGCCCGTAACCTTCTCCCAGGGAAACCAGGTAGTACAGACAGGCGTTATAGTGCAGTACTAACATCAGATTGTGGATGGTGAGAGCCATTCGCCACACGTTTGGCCAGCGGATTCTCAGCTCCACCCTCTGTGTGAATCCGTACAGTCTGTAGAGACGTAGCAGGCGCCCGATCCTCAGGAAAGGGTTGACTCCTACTGCAGGATACAGAAGGTCCAAGGGTAGAATACAGCCAATGTCCAGGAAGAGATATGGAGATCTTTTGTAACGTTTCGTGATTTCTCCTGCATCTGTAACGGGCGCGCCGTCCCACAGGTACCATGTCCTAAAACAGACGTATATGTCCATAATATAGATGATGTCGAAGAGGTAGTCGAGGAAGAACCAGGCTCCAGGGTAGTTATTTTGCAGGTCTGTAAAGCTTCCCCGAATAGGTATAGTCCACGAGTTGTATAGAACAGCAAGACTCACAACTACCATCCAGAACATCATGAGTCCAGCAGGTTCAGGATTGAACGTTCTCCGAAAGACTTTCCGCCACCAGACCTGATCTGGCGCAGTTCGAACCAGAGCACCGTGGATGTCATCAGTGTGAACCTCAGAATCCTCCTCCTGATCACTGTCGCAGCTTAAGTCACTGGTGCTCCCTATGTCTTCTCCGACATTGCCGTGCGTCCTGCGCTTGTTATCCCCAAGGGTAGATTGAAATGTGCTTGTTGTGTTAGGCCTATTCGCCTCCAAGTCGAAGGTAACGTCGCCGTCTTTCCCCCTCCCTTGTGTGTCGGCGTCCATTTCGAATGCTCGATTCGGGACGCCTCGTCGTGAGTCTAACCGGGACCTGCCCGGGGTTCTTCTGTCTGGGGTTCCGCCCGACCGGGAGCTGAACCCTTCGTCCTCGGAGCTCGGAGGCTGATTGCCGCAGGAAAGTCTACTCTCCGTCCCGTTCTTCACTCGTATGTCTTGGAGCTGTATGTCATCCCTCTCCACAGGTGAGACGGAGTTCCGGCGGGGAGACTGGACTCTTGTTCTGACCAGACCAGCCATCCTGCCGAGCCGAGTCGTACCGGGAGCCGAGTAGGGTGGCGGGCGGCAGTCCAGAAGAGGCCCAGGGTACTGGGACTCCTCCCGCAGTTGTTCCTTGGCCCTCGTCACCCAGACAGACACGTCCCCTCTTGTCCCTGCCATGGAGAGAAATGGAGAGGTAGGCTTGTGATTAAAACAAAGTTTGAAGTAGCGGGGGACGTGTCACGTCAGACCAGCGGCCATGTCCTGCCAACACCGCCCGGACAGGCTCGTCATGTATACAGACCCGCGTGACGCGCACGCCACACACCGGACATCTACACACGTCACCCCGCGCACGCGCAACAACCACACCACCTACTCTCCCCTATCTTAACAATAATGGAACATTCCGAAACATGTCTGCCTCACATATTTCTGTGGCCATGGAAGTATAATAAAAACATATGAATCAATTTTTCTCGCGCTCAGTAGTTCTTATCTATCCATTTTGCGATTATTTCCTGTGAATGATCTGAAATGGAATCTAACCTAAATTCCAAGTAAATAACAGCCACATGGCTTTCATGTAATATCTTTGGTTACTAGTTTGTTATATCCTGCAAGTAGACATTTATAGATAAGTGATAAACTCCTACACCTCGGATGTTGTAATGAGACGATCAAAGTCAGGTATGGTGTTAAAAGATGTAGTGTAAAAAAAAGTGACTTTTGGAGGTCTGCACCATAGTGTAACAGTATCTTGTAACCCTACTCGCCCTAACCTGTGCAAGGCAACCCCATAAAAGCCTGCTTAGAAAAACAGCTCATTCACCTGGGATCCTTGAAAAGGGCCGGGGCACGGATCAATGTATATAAACTACACGGGTACCAGTTACAGGGAAAAATAACATACAAGGAGAGGCTTGACATGGAGGACTTTCGTGGGGAGTGGATTTCAAGCGCCACCTACATTTTGGACTGCAGTCCTGCAAGTCTGGACCGCTACTCATCTGGGTCTTAATGATGACGTGGGTTTAGAAAAGAACATAGTATTTGAAGTTGCAAAAGCATTTCATTTGATATAGTCAACGAATTAATCAGACAAAATCGGTTGATCTTTATTATCATTTTCTTGACAGAGTTGTTAAAGTTTGGTGTCTGTAGCTCGTCCGAATTGGAGGACATGATAGATTCCTGTGTCGAAAGACCACCGGAATGACTCCTGTGTAGTGTCTTAAACGCTAACAAGTTTCTTTAAGAATCTTACAAAACAACTTCCTGTAATAGCAGACATTGTAGAACAAACAAGAATCAAAGAAAGAGAAACCTTTCCAGTCCAACTTTGAGAGCACCTGTCGGCAGTGGACGGACAAACGAAGTTATTTTTTCGGTATCAGTGCTATGCCTGGAGAGTAAACACCTCCACCTGACTATGCGTCCATCCTTTGAAGTAAGCGTGCCCCTCCCTGGTTAATGGGTGTTTAAGGGGAGATTTCCCTTTCCTTATTATCAGTTCGCGTGCGGGAAACCGGCCGTGGCCACGTTAAAAGGTTGTAGTTATGTACGGTCCATGGAACATCTTCCGATCATGAAGGTGTGCCATTCATGGCAGCGGACGTAGTTAGGACAGAACTAAAGCACTGCGGTCTCCCAGTCGAAACTGTACTTAACTCTTTCCGGGGTACTTACGAAAGGTGATCTGTTTGTAAAAGTGCTGAATAGAAAAAATTCTTTGCCGAGACTCTCTGAGTCACATCCTACACTTAAAAGATTTTCTTTGCTAAAAAGTTAGACCTTGTATTGTTTATAGTGTGTCTGCCCAAACGGATGGACGTGTCTTCATTTGTTTTGGTAAGGACGTAGTTTAGTTGTCATACTTTCTCTGTGTTGATCTGTACATCCCGATCCCATGATTATGTACTATTGTCACTGACTACTTGCTTATCTTTTAATGTCCGTCTGCTGATTAAATCACCAAGCGGTGAAATCATCGCTGTATTTTAACCCTGTACTCGTCAAGTTCGTGTTTTAATGGTTTCTTTTTCAAATTATCCAAAGGGTTGCTGGTCTCCCTGGTCTTCTGGGGTTTATATTTCTGTGGATAATCTTTATTTTGTATACAGTAACGCCACGGAAGGCGTCTCTTTGCCAATGTCAATACAGGTGTCGGGTAGACTATTGCTGATTTACGCATAGTCCGTTCATGCCGACATGACAGCAAGATTTACCGGACAATGGCGACGGCTTTTACCGAACAATGGCGACTGGTCATCGGCACGAGCCTGACAGGCGACTGTCAAACAAACATGGCGCCGAGAACATGAAAACTGGATTAGACGGAAGGTGAACCTGAGGTCGTGTTTCAAGGTTACCTGTGAAAGGAGGGGAACACGAGATGGAATGGTGCAAATGTGCATCATACTTGACCCGCGGGTCGGGATATTTTAGTCACGAATTCCTGACATTCCTTCTGAGTTATGACCACACTGACTGAGTGAATGTGGGACCTGCTCAAGTGATCGGAAAATGTCTCAAAGAAAATACCTCACCTGGGTGTCGAGCCTACAGGGCATCCTTGCTAACTTCATCTTTAGCAAACAGTACAAGATCTGTGCTCAACTTCAAGCTTGTTAACTTTTTATACTCTGTACCTTAAACCTGCGTACACTAATGAAATATCTTCTCTGTACATGCATATGAATTGCTGAGGACACAGCAAAATAGAATATACTGTATGCCTATTCTCAGTTACACGACACAAGCAGAACATGCTACTACTTTGCTACATATAATAGAAAACTTTATATTTGTCGGATTAATAGATGACGCGTTGAGTACAAAAATTAATTTACTAAATTTGTCGTAACTGTTGTAAAATTTCCCCGCCGCCGTTTGCACTAGACTCTCAGCATCTTCCCCATTTAGGATTCCAGACAAGCATCATGGCCAATGCACAACTTCTCATTCAAAAGAAAGGTGCAAACTCTGCACACAATGGGTTTGTTTTCTTTATTGTTTGCGGAGAATTGACGGGAAGCTTTCTACTTTTTTTACTTGTCAAGAATAGAATGGGAGCCTTTGAAAGCGCGGTAACTCTAGTTGTTAGTTTACGTAACCCGCCACTCTTCTGCTACGCTATAATACGTGCCATAAGGCACCGCTCACTCCCTATTGTGTTAGAGAGAAGTGCTTATCTGGACAGATATCTTAAGATCTGATGGTTGCACCTGAAAGAAGTCACAGTCCGTGTCGTTCCTTCATTCCGAAGTTTTAAGAGGGGTAACCTTCCTTTGTGAAGAAGGTCACGCTATGTCGCCAGTCAGTAATTATGGGTGTTGTTCCCTCGCTACAGTATAATCTGTCACTAAGTGACGTGTGTCGCCAAAAGTCTACTTTCCAAAGGCGTCAGTAATGCTGTTATGTTGGCACTTCACTTCAAAAGTGACATTAAATCTGGAAACCCGTCAAAAGGACATGCACTTTCCCTTCTAGTGTTATCGCACAATATCAGTACCATTTTAAGACACACTATGCTTTCAAAAAGCCATTCAGAGTGAAGAGAATGGTTGAAATGTTTGGTGGATTGTAGTAACGAAAACTACCGGATGTCATAATTATACTAGAACAGTAGAAAATTGGCTTGTTTATTAACCTGGAAAATGTTCTTGATGTTTTAGGTGCACTTATCCAATCCATTTGAAATGGATTGGATAAGTGCACCTAAAACATTAAGAACGTTGTCTCTAAGCTACACGTTATGAAACAGAAACAACGCATATTTCAAACGCTTTTCAATCTTTGAAGTCATTAATCAGTGAAGTTATTAACTGACTTATTAACCGTACCTGATGCATCATACTTTAGGGCTAACTTTGGCTGGCTGTATAAACGGCATTTTTCAACTGCAATCATTGATGTTGTGTATGATAAAACGGGCTAACGCAACAATCATGAACGAATTTTCATGGTGTTTTCTCAAGTGAATAGGTTTTGGAGGGAAGTAGGAAAGCAGTTATCGATTTCATGAAAACTTTGGCAGATCTGGATCCTGATCCAGGATATAGATAACGGTCGAGGAATCCTCACCATTGCTGGCCTTGTGCCCAGGAAACTCATCAGGCTACAAACGTTGAGACTTGACTGTTACAACAGTATAGCTTCGCCTTCCCTTTTGGTAAAATTATAACCGCTGGTAATATCTTAGAAACCATATAGCGTTCCTGTTTCTACCCGAGAAAATCAACATAAAACACTTTGCCTACCTTGTGTTAGCTCACGTCGCTATGGAAACCTCCGACAGACGACAGTTATGGATGTGGAGGTCGCTGACTGATATCTCGCACTGGTACCTGAAAAGATTGAACAGCTTTGTTAAACAGCAGCCGTGGTTTAACGTTACGATGTTGTTTTCTACAGAAGTTGGCCACGAGCAGATTAGTTTACGTAAAGTCCGTCCGCTAAAGCAACAAAATCTTTCGTTACGACAAGAACATTAACAAACTTGTAGATGTTTTGTTAACGTAGTCACTAGCAAACGAACCATGTTTCGTTGCTCTTTTCTGATAAGTCACTTCTGTTGAGGGAAATATCACGAACATTTTGTGTTTGATGCAGAAGATTTTCAATAGCCGTGAACATTATAAATTACCCGTTTTATGACGAAGCACTTAATACGTCGACTCGTTATCTAGATGTATGCATGCATAAAGATTGACCGTGTATTTTAATTACCATCTGTAAATCGTTGGGTTAGAGAACGATCTCAACAAAGACCTTTGCTATTTGGTGCCAGAGTATCGGTAGTATAATGAAAAAAACATGATCATCAATTGGATTATGGATATGGATTGTGTCTACGGATTTAGTTTTTACAGGTTTATGTCAACATTAACAAAGTCTTCATACAAAATTCGTTGTTAATGTTGGAAAACCATGAAAGTCATGAAAACTTTCCTGATTAATTTTTTGACCTAGATGTTTTTTACACTTTCAATGTTTCGTACAAATCTTGAGTACAGTGGGCAAACATGACTCCGCCGATGCAGTACAGGACATTTTTAGACATCAAGTGGTACCACCCTAGTAGCATGATGATTGATTTCTACTTTCTATGTAAGTATGGTTTAGAATGAATAAGTCATGCAGTTCTCAAGTTTAGAAGGTTACAAACGAAACTTAATGCAACATCGCAAGGAAAACGGAAAATGCCTGTCTGCAGTAATTGGGACTTCTGGTCCCGATCATTACAAGTCTACATTTTACTTTAACTGTTCTGTTTACTTTTTTCGTGATCCTATAGTATTCTTCATCTTCGTTGTTCTGTTGGGTTCACGCGTTTTAGAGCTGATAAGTGTCACATACTACGCATACGGCATGCGAATAAGCGCCACTCTACGACGACCATACGGTCCATGACTCCATACCCGCACAGGCCACTGCAGCCCGGGGCTGTTGACAGCCGCTATTCTCCAATCAAGGACATGTCTGTTGCAGGCATGGCTGGTATTTTATCCCGCCTCGTGCCTTACCCGTGCCAGGTCCTGTCGGATCACCATACAACCATGACCAACAACTCCAACCCGCCATGTTGGTCGACAAGAGTACCCACATGTATTTCGTCGTGAATGTCATCGGAAACAAGATGGCCGCCAGCGGCGATGTTGCCGAGGTAACGTGTCCGACACCATGTAGTAAGCACTAATTATCTCCGTGAAATCGAGATTTTGGACCACCAGGTCCACATTTGACATGCCTGCGTCCAGGCTTCTGGTGTTTACAGCGAATTAGAGAACAAATACATGGCGTGTGCACGCTTGATTCGTTGATAATTTCGACCGCAAAGTAACGTTTCTTCAACAACTCTACTATACAAGACGTGCGGGCTCGCTGTACTGCAGTGATCGAATAGTTCCCGAAGAAGGCGGTTATTGGGAAGGATGAGAGACGCCTACAGGTGGCAGAGATCGGGGGGTTCAAACAAGGCTGTACATGACAGACGGAGCGCTGCCGGTGTGTAAGGAAAGCCTGACTAAACATCGGCAAATCGCGCGGCTTCAAACTGATCTGGTGGCACCTGTTGGGTACTACGGTTGCCAAGTGGAGCGCAAACAACGCCACCTTATCTTAAACACACAGCGTCTAATGAGCAAGAAACATCAGATATTAATTACGAAATCATACAGTATATGATAGGGCTTCTTAGTTTAGAATACTCGTTAATCGCTTTTTCGCAGTAGTCATGGGATGCCACCCAAGCGGAAAATATGACTCGTCATATATAAGGCACCGAAGAAATGGGAGTAGTGAGGTTGAGAACCTGTCTAACTTTTATAGAAACCTCCCAGTCCTAATCAGTAGATAAACCGCAAGAAACGTTTAGGTCAGTAGTAACTATTCAAAGACTTCTGTATCCATAGCAACGTTACAGAATTCACAAAGTCCGTACCTTAGCAACAGCTACAAAGAGTTCTCGAAAATCCAAGTCAAGTGCAGGTGAGAAGTGTGCGCGCCGTCCTACTGTCTCATCTGTACCGTCACATGTCCACTCTCACCTGGCGAAGATGCCGCCACATGCACGCACGGTCATAAGACGGCAAATATCATATGATATGACCACCGGGGTGGTTATGACAACGGAAGCATATTAAGGTGATATGTAGTTGTTTTAACCCCCTTGTTTCGCGGTCTCCAATATCCCGGTATCAATGGGCGCCCCACTCCTGCGGTCAGGCGCGAGCAGTCCGAGCTGCTGAGTTGGAGGGGGGCACAGGAGCACCTGGCGAGGCAGAACACCTGTGGTACAGCGTCAGACACACGGGAATCTCCAGCCGGAAATCATTAGCCAGTTTCCTGTTGATGTAGGAGTCCGTCCCGTTGGCCAGTGTCCTGTAGGCAGCCCGCGTCCTGCCGTCACCCTACCCCACCCACAGAAAACGACCCGTCTTTTCCATACGTCTACTCATATTCAGAGGTCGGTGGTTTGTTTACCCATGAGGCCGAATACACGAATAGTTTTGACGACCGCGCGGTGCCTCTGTCAGACTATCCCCGTGAGAGCGTGCCAGAAGCCACAGAGAGCCAGTAAGGAGGAGGGCCGCACGTACCCGGCCTCGTCATTGGTCGGTGGGTCGCGCCCAAACGGCTCCCTTCACAAAGAACACTTTCATACACCTGTCAGTAGCGTGAGCATCGCGGTTTGATCTGACTCTTTTCCATGGGCTCTACCGGGAATGTCAGATTGTGAACCCTTGAATATCATAGATAGATGGCTGGTATATCAGTTGTCTCTTCTTTTTCGACTTCATCTCCTTTTTAAGAATATAGCATTAGGATCATTTTGAACAGACTAAGCCCGTGTACACTTCTACGTGCTGTGCAGCACGCTCGTGCATGACAAACGAATTTTTCTTGTTGGTTGAATATGAAGAGTAAATGTCATGTTAAGGATAACTACCGACGTTTGTCTGTCGTGGTGAGAACTCAGAAGACGACGTAGCACCGCTGTATCGCTTGTGTCGGCATGTTTTGATTGGCGTGAAGGCGCAGGTACGGACGGCTCCAGCGCTGATAAGCAAAGTGCGCGCGCGTGTGAGTCCCGATAAATGACTCCACCTCACACGAGACCTTTCACCCGCTGTCTGTCCTCTCCACACCCGCCGCTTGTTTGCTTCAGACGCCTTTTTGCCTTTGTTCAGGAGCCAACAAAAATAGACCACATTGTGAGGAAATATTATAAGTAGTCTTTATATCAATAACGCCAATACATTGAATAGCTCTGTTTTACTACTGGTATATGACTTTGTCGCAAGAAAATACATAAACTAATGAAGTGAAGAAAATGTAGCCTTTCTTCATCCAACAGAATTGGGCATCAGCGAGATGTTGGACCCTATTCAAAATGGAGACGGTTGTGCTGATAAGATCAGGAAAACGGTAAGAGCAAGGTTGTATTTCTTCTGGGTCACGACCAGTTAACTGTGAACACCGACACAGGATTCAGGAAGAGTGTGATGAGAGAGAACCTCTGTAAAACTTTTTGAAAATCATTCCTGGAAAGAAATAACAACTTATCACAAGCTGGCCAATGTTTTGCGTTTGTGAGAAATAGTGTCTTTGCCAAAACCAAAAATGAGCATCAATCTTTCTATGAATTTTGCAGTTTTCGTTTTGAAGCAGTCACCGCGAAAAACGCGAGCATGAAACCAACGAATATCTCCATCCCTAACGCTGTCCGCACTGCACACGCCGCAGGGCCCACTCCAGCCAGCCCGTCAGTCGATCACAACCCCAGGTGTAATATGACAGATGGATGGGAAGTTGCCATGAAGAATTCTTAGTTTGATATCGACTCCTGAAACCTCACCTGACGGGCTGGTGTCGTCCACGCGCCGGGAACACCTGCCCACCCCCGGGGGAGTTGTTTTGTTCCGCCCCGTGAGGAGGTAAGATGCCGGGAACAAGTTAATAAGGAGTTGTACGTTTCCCTTTAGCTGATTTTCGTAGAAGTGTTCACCACAGCTAGAACGTTTGACAAGTTTGGCCGCAGAATGAAAACCAGTTTGATTTAAGGGCAGATTGAAGATAGACTGTTAGTTGATAATTTACAACGGGCAAACCTGAATCACAGAAAGTCATTTTAGAAAAACTTGCAATGCGACATGAAGACCAAGACTTATGAATTTTGAAATCTCTTTTATTTCAGGCACGATAAGTTAAAGTATATGTTTCTTTTCCACTTTTAATGTGTGCTACTCTTATGTCTGAAGAGACGCGCGCCAATCTCGACCCCAAGAACCCACTGCTTGTTGTCACTGACTATACTCTCATCTACACCACAGTTATGGCAACACCCACACGCACAGAATCGGCTGGCCCTCTGAAGTGTCTTCTCTTGTTCGACACGCCGTTGCCATGGCAGCAGGACGCGCTGGACCCTCCTGGGCGAACAATATCTCCCCTTCTGAGCTCCAAACGCAGGAGACAATTTACATAGCAGTATAGAATTGAAACAAACAAGTACAAGAAGGTTGAGTAAACAGATCACCCTGCATAAACTTCTCCTCTTGTGCCTTGAATAAATGTTATTGTATGGGTGGAAACATTACACCTGTGGCTGAAAGGCGTTCCGTGTATCCCTTTGTAGCGCGTACATCGCGATCCCCGCGCCCTCCCCCGCGGGGTCCACGCCTGGCGGGGAAAATACAAACTGGGCCGGCCGGCCGTGTATAGACGGCACTCCGCATGTGGCGGGATTCTCAAGGCGTGAGCTTTATCACATTTCTGAGGAGGGATCCCGATCAATGGGTTGTATGTGTAGGGAGAAGTGTATTTAAGGTATAGTTAACGGTTGATCCGATAATGTTGGGTGTAAAGTAGCCAAGTCTGATGAAAGGAACAACTGCCCTGTAAAGGTTTAACACTTTAGTAGGGATAAAGAGATTGATGCTGACAATGCACTTTGATGCTAGCGATGCAAGCGGATTGCGTAACCACTATATAACATGGTTAGGGTGACATTTTATAAGATATCTGCTAGTCCCTCCGCGGCATAACTTGTGAAAGCAAGGCTATACCCAGCTTCATTTGAGCCTCTCATGCCCGAACTCCCCTGTCCTTAACCGGTATCTACACCTTAATGGAACGTAAACATGTGTTGGCTTTGACCGCAGCTAGGATTTAAGTGCTTAAGAGCGCTGACAGATGCCAATATCTTCACCTTAAGTTTCACTGCGGTTTCAGTGACGTTTTATAAAATGTTTATATGGGAAAGAATGTATGTTTATGTTTCCCACTGTTCAAAGTATTATAGCACTCTTTCGATAGAACTTGAAATCAAATGACATTGACAGAGCAGGAGTAATAATATACAAAGTAAAGATGTAGACATCTAGAAACAACTGTAGAAAATATTGGAATCATAAGCGAGAAAACAAAGAAAACTCAGTTTACGAAGATGTGTGCCTTCTGAGGGCTTGCGTTTACATTCAAAGAAGTCAATATTTTCGCTTTAAAAGAAAGGGGCGACCTTTAGCACGTAACAAAGAAGATCATTTGTTTGAAAACAGAGGCCATCGCCACGAGCATGTGGATAAACTTTACCCGGTAACCACCTGTGTTGGCAGTAAGCTATGGTAGACGTTGACATTGGCAAGAGATCACTCACTGCCCGAACAAGGCTATTTTCACCAGAATTGATGGTACCTAAGCATCTTAGATCAGCCGACTGATCTCTCATAGGACGGCGACAGGAGTACTTTAGTACATAGTAGACTAGAAGAACAGGCTAGTAGCTTAGTTGGTAAAACTCGGTATTCCATCGGTACATGGGAAAAACACACAAGCGGAGACAACAAACGAGCAGCCACGGTTGGAATGTTGCCAGTCCTCGTGCCAGTTCCCGTGAACAGCCAAGACTGGCAAACATTCCGTCCGCACTGCCGTCTGTACGGGACGCCATGACGGCCGTCCATCAGAAACCCGATAGAACCGTAAACACGCCGTGGAGTTGAACGCCTCTGGCGGGGAGGGGAGCGTCAATAGGTGATGACAGACAATCACAGCGAGCTGTACGTGGATCCGAAAAGTGCTCAAAACAATGCATGCGGGGCCCTACTCGCTATAGTCGCTTGGGATGGTTGACACAAGGACATCCACCAACAGATAAAAAGCTCAAAGCGGCTCTACGGGAAGACTTTTAAAATGTGTTATCTATCTAGCCTGGTATCCAGCCGTAATATAGCTCCCGAGTCTCTTCTCTAGAGGGAAATCGCACTGGTCAATTTTGCGAATGTTA
>NC_049982.1:16246031-16319911 GCF_000003815.2 Branchiostoma floridae
AAGCTCAACTACACTCTTAAAGATGCATTGTGGCTATAGCGCTAGGAAGATTAGGCCTATTGATCAGCTGACTATCTGGCTACATTTTAACGATTTCAAAAGGTTTATCTTGTCTCCACCAGACCTTCCGGTGGACAGAAAACAATAGTAGAAATTGTCCAAATAGGAGGACCATTTTGCTTGAGGAGTTGTCCTGCTGTAGGAGTGAACAGAAAGGTGGAGACCAGAACGTCCGAAACTAGCTCAACATCCTAAACGGTCTCAACGAAGTTACACAAACGATCGCGACTGAGAAAAGAGCACTACATACAGAAGGCTGGAGTTCAAGTAGATAAGGTCTGTCATGTAAGATGTTTGGGGAAGTTGGCACCCTGGTATACAAAGGAATTGTACAGGTGAAAAATTTGATTCCGTGACGTTTTCTATAGGGCGTCAAAATTGCCAGCGCACGGGCAAAAGGTCTAACTTCTGCCAAGGCATTTGATACTTGACATAAGTCCATTCTAGATCCATGTTCCCATCCGCAGAAAGTAGTCAGAAATTGATATTTCACACCCCCATATACAAAGCGCTATAGGGCCTATAGAAAGATACAATGAGACCTAGAGCGTCATACAAAATCGCACAAGAAGAACCTATACATGGCAGAGTTGCTAAACGTCTTGCCTTGGTATGGAAAAATTGCCGACTTATAGATCATAATAACTTATCAACTGACATCACAAACACAGTAGCATTAGTCTTACCAACCTCTTGTGATCCGATGTCTTCCCCGCAATCTTCGTGCATGCAAGGAAATGGCCGCAGTACAACACTGTAGAAACTGTCTTAATCCTGCTCCTGCTACCCTTCTTCTGAACCACCAGCGCCTATGGCTATACGCGCATGTCGCTCGTGAGCAATGCACCCGGAGACGTGCGTCAATGCATCCCTCTCATGAAATAATCAGATCTTCTTTTCGACCAATTTAGCAATTCCTTTTCAATCGTAGCACGTCCCTCTAAAACATCAATCCGATGAGCCTGAATTATGGTCTGCTTCACTCACGCAAATTCAAAGTGAATCAGTTGTTCTTCCTTGATGATGGAACTGTGAACTAGAGAGGCTGACTGGTCGCCAGTGACGAGCTCGCCGCTCTGGTTGGCCCTGGCCGCGCGCCAGACAAAAGCCAACATACAAAAACCCATCACAACGTTCCCACGATTCGTCGACGCCAAATGAATACGTAAATAGCTGCTATCATTAGTAAATAAAAAGCCTACGAATAGTATCTCCATCAACAGCGGCCTTGTCTCTTGTTTATGTATAACCCTCTCTGCTTTGTGCGGGCTATTTATAGTGTATAGGGGCTTGCACAATAGTACAGAGAGAGGTCCAGCAGATCTGAAATAGCATGAACACGAGATAGCCGTATCGATAACTGGACTGGAAGAATGCTCGTAATATTATCGTTTTTAGGCGAGGGGATATCGGAATCAGATCAATGTTGGCTTTTCAGCACATATCAAGGGTCGACGAAAGACTGTGCCCTTCTTGACAAAAGCAACGGAAGAGAGTAAGATACACTGTTTTGTAGCGCTAAAACTGACACGTAGATAACAGAAGGAGACAGGTATACATGAATAAGTACAGAAGTTACCAAGTTAAATGGAATTTTAGTCACCATTTGTCCGCCCCTCGGCGATACTTTAACCATCATCAGTTGAGGATACGTATACATTCCATACTGACAGATCTAAACTCCCGAAATACCAATATCGAAATATCATGGGTAGTCGTAAGCTAGAAACAGGGTCTTTGAAAATCATATTTTCCTATAGTCTTTGACTTCTTTGACGTACTGAAGTTGAGTTACATAACAGTACTCTCGTACCTGGCGCGCACAAAGCGCGCACACATGACTACCAACAGGGGGCGGACTGCCCCGTAGTGGGGGGTCTTGGGTGGCAAACACACATAATGTCCACAGCACATGACCCGCACATGGCTCATTTACATATTAAGTGTTTGATTTTGATTGGTAGATTATAATAGCGTAAATCACATGTCACTTGACCGAATTAAATAATCTCCCGTGACCTGTCCCCCGGCGCACTTACAATCAGTGGACTCTGTCGTGATAGGGGCAGGTCATCACATTGTCTTTGTTTCATGTTCAACTATCAACTTGTCATTCTACATATATGCGTAAAAGAGCTCAATATATAACAAGCAGGTGGCCAGCGGTGTTATATCAGTACTGTGTCTTTGTGACCTGACTGTGTCTGAGATGAGCCAACGCCTAATACAAGTGCCACGGGGAAGATCTAGGTACCCACAATATTTCAGGCAAAGAAGACAGAAGAATCAAATCAAACAAACGTTACAAAGACGGAAACAAGGGAAGAAAAGAAATCCGTCCAGTGTTTGTATATCCGCTCATCCCGCTGTTGTGGCCGTCTATCCGGTGTGTCAGCCCGTGTATCAGGTATGTCACTCAGCGGGCTTATGTCTGGTAAAGACTGTTTGTTGGCGGATATGTGGTTTCCAAATTCAGGGATGTTCTTTGGACCGGTCACGGAAACCTGTCTGTTTTGTATCCCGTTTGTCACGAGATAGACACTAAACGGTTGTTCTAGAGAACACCTTGCTGAAGTTGTCATAACTTTCTTCAGACATGCACTAAACAAGGAGTGACAAAAGCGGGCGGAACCTGCCCGGGTGCTCCACACAGGTCAATAACTGCCCTGACCTTCAGAAAGGCGACTGAGTTTGGCCTGCGAAATACTACGGATACACCAAAGTCATCACAGGTGACATAGACTTATGTGTAGCGTAGAAAAGTTTGGTAATTGAAATGTTTTTAACAAGAGAAGTAACCAGTTAGCTTTACGTATATAATAGTCCTGAAGTCTTAAGAAGCACCAACATTATACAGACGAGTAAACAAATGTTCAAGGCCTTGGGCATTACGACACACGTCAGACAGAAGGTCGACAGTTTGGCCTCAAAGCACCTGTTGTTTCTACCCCAGTCTAAGGTGTTGCGCGCCCCGTGCCGAGACACACTACCTTTGTTGTCGTTTGATCAATCAATTCATTATGTCATCACATCAGTGGCAGACAAATTTTCATAGCTCTGTGTCGTCATTCATTAAATTCAAAAAGACTATAACGTTGCAGCTTTGAGAGCCACTAACACAATGCATTTGCAGACAGCCGGCCGAGATCTCTTTCCCAACTTCCTGTGTTCCCAACAGGTGTGTAGGCCACATGACGTACAGTCACCATCTCTTGTTACAAAAATAATTTCAAAACTTCTCCGACAAACATGTTGTACCAATGATATGCTGCATTGCAATAAAGAGAAGCATTGTTTTGCTATTGGTTTTGATGGAACGAACCAATCAGAGCTTGGAACTGCCTTGAACCAATCAGAGCTGACATCAGCAAATATGAAGGGGTCATTTGCTGTCCGGAAAAAATATGAAAACCTTTATCAGTATTTTTTACTCGCGCACTATAGGAAGAGCCTAATGGTATAGTTTGCGAGTCTAGTAGCTTGGCAAATGACTATACTCTACAGGGAAACATTCTTCATTTTCGAGAAGATGTTGCCTTTCTACTTGACCAGTGCTTTCGTGTAATTGCTTCATGCGGCAGTAGATTTTTTTCTAGACTTAAGCCTGTCATTCTGTTCATTGTCGCTAAACGTCACTTTGTATACCCGTGAATCTTTATAATGACAAAATCTCCTTCATTGCTATGTAACCCGGTATCTCTAAAACAATAGCAGAGTCCGACAACCTAAAATAGGCTAACTTTAGGGCGACATAGCTCACTTCTGACTGCAGTCTAGTTATCCAAAATGGTTCCAAGAGGTTTTGTTACTGTATCAAAGCCCATGGATATATTTTACAGCCTGAATTGACTTAGTCTGACTGTCGTACTTCGCCCTTTTAATGGTTCATACTGGGCATCATCGGCTTGAAACTGACTCGGCTTTGGTTAGTCTCTACTGACTTACCGCTAGGTGACGCTATCTGTACAGTTCAGTCATAATCCGCTAGGTAACGCTATTTGTACCGTTCAGTCATCTCCATCACCATGGTGCACCAGCAGCTCTTACTAAGGCCACAGCAAGTAAATTTTGTGGATGACATCAGCGCGCGCATTAATTTTCACCTGATTTCAGAAGAAAAAAACAAGATTTTTTTTCTTCTGCAGGGATGGTCAACATGACGATAAAGTACCAAAATAAGCAAATATGTTGTGTTGTAGCCTAATGATTGTACTTGTAGAAGGGACACTTGTTTAGGTACCAAGGACTGTTGTCGTAGAAATGAAACTTATTGGATAGTTGTAAAAGTAACACCAATATGGAAGCTATGAGTGTGGTTACCAACTTTGTTGGTGATGCCAGTCTACCACACTAGTGTCACTTTTACCACACCAGTACATGTCTTTAAATACAGGAATGAATACCTTGTTGGGTCTGATACCATGTTTTGTCCCTCTAATTCTTTTTACAACAGTCATCATAACTTTATGGTGCCTATTTTTGGAAATGTAGCCATCTTGTTTTTTTTTTCACCCATCTTTTTTTTTTTTCGCCCTATCGCACTATTTTTGCAGTCTGCAGAGGATGTCATCCATAAAATTTACTTGCTGTGGCCTAAGATCTGCTAACAGGTTCCTTATGTGAGCATGTATAGAACTGTGACGATATAGCAAAAAAAAAGACACAACAACGGGAAAAGTACATGTGCTTTTTGAATAGGTCTTCGTACAACAATTTTCGGTATTTCGTGTCTCACTCTGTGACTATAAATGGTATGTTGCTTTTTGATCGGATAAAAGGAGAATGGGGCTATGTTGTAAGTAGAATATACATAGAAGTATGAGGCACTCATCTGTGTCATCTGTCCCATATAAATTCCGACGGAGATTAACATGTTTCTTACTTGATGGTGAAAGAAAAGATTCGCTTCACTACAGGCTAAATTTAGCCCACTGCTGACATCGGATAATTCGAACCTGTTGTCTCTGTTTGCTAAATTTGAGACTAGAGAGACTATTGACTCAAAAGCGAACCATGTGTTACCCAGCACCAAGAGACCACGTCTAGCGAAATAATAGACGTTAAATGAGGACAACAACAACAACAACAACGAGACAAGAGTCTGCCCAGATCTGTCAGAAAGCATTTTTAGCGACCACTTACAACCTGCTCTCCTGTACATCTGGTGCATTTGTTGCTGACGGTTCGACAGAGCACAGTACGGCTTCTACCTACGTGTCCATCCAGCACGTACTACAAAACCTTACTGTAGTCATGAACGCCAAAGGCGCAACATAAACCTTTCTTGTGGAGTTTTTTGTACACATCTACAATCTCCATTTACATTCTCGACCAGATTATTTCTCGGGCTGGTAGACAACCTGCTGGGAATGATAACCGCACTTTTTGTTCAAACGGTCCATGTTCCAATGAATTACCCCTGTGTCGTTTGTACCAATGACATCAACTGTCTCTGACACGAAAAGTATAGGGGACACCTTGTGGACAATCTTATAGAAGACGTCGTTGTGTTCAATTGTGTCATGTTGTCTAGCTTGTGTTGTGTTCTGTTGTGATGTGTTGTGTTGTGTAGGCTGTATGGTGTTGTCTATGGCCTAATGGAAAATCATGAATTGGACATGGAGGGAAATGATGACAGACAAGCGTCTGTTTTCTGAAAGGCTTACGTTATTTTTCCGGACTGATCTAATCACTCCTAATCCGGCTTTCACTGCTAAAGCCATTGACTCAATAACGCATTTTCGGTTCAGTACATAACTGGGAAACCAGGAAAGACCTGCCGAATCGATGTATTTAGCTTTGTAGTAACCTCATTGACCGAGGTCCTATCTTGTGTTCCGTTACGAAAACAATATACAGGATATATGAATTTATTTCATGACTCGATAGGGTTTCTACGATTCAGGTCACCCTGCTGTTTGTGGTTAGGTAGGTTGGGTTGGAAGGCAGAACGTAATCAGTTTGTGTGTGTGCATTACGCCTTATCTACATAGCTATCAAATTCGTTTGACTTTTGGATTTTCTTAGGAAATGGCCTGTTGACCTAAGAAATGGATAAAAGCGGAATTTGATTACTTTTTATCCATGATCAGCAAAGCCTTATCAGCTGTACACAAATAAAAGTGTCACTCATGCTCAACGATGAAGTCTCTGCAGTAAGTATGGTCTAACATCCGACGTCAGTCGAATTGTTATGACGCTATTTCAAGAATTCTAAAAGAAAGCCGTCAGTATAGCCAAATCTAAAATTAAAAGTGACAAGTCTATCCAAGGAGGTTAATGATAGGCCTCCTTTTCCGCTCGAACAAGCTAAGTTTCGTGGTTCGGCCGCAGTCCTTAGTCTTAAATCTACAGAAGGGGCTTTAAAAAACAAGAGTATATCACATGTTCCCAAGTACACAGCGGAAACAAGTGTATCTCCCGTATAGACATATATCTCCCACTCCACCCCCGCCGTGAAACGTCCGCCACCCACCCCCACTGTCGCCTGTCACGACGCCTCCGCCCTCTGGCGGACTGATGTATATCTACAGGAAGGAAGCCAAGGGTGGGGTTTCAGGCTGTCTGAGGTGCAACTTTTCAGACTGGTCGGGCGGTGGTGGCCTCAGGGTATGTTGATAGTTGTTTTTTAGGCACAACGTACATGGATTAATGGTCGCTTACAAAGTCGTTATCAGAAATATACATTTGTATATATATATGCATAACGTTAACACCATATTATCATATATATTACCATACATTGGGAGTACATAACGGCATGCACTAATCATAAGGAGTTGTCTATGTTCTACTTTCCGCCCAGGTAATTGTACACTATATAGCACGCCTGCTGCGTGAGTTGCATTTTGACTGTTTACATACAGGAATGACATTTACAGCTCAACTTCACTTCAAAGTGGCGTTAAATAGGTTAATGGGTAGAGGGGGTATTGCGGGAAAGACAACAGAACAGGACAATAGATGCCATTGTTGATACTTCTGCTGCACATTGTGGTGAAACAGTCTTCACTTTAAATACCTCGTCAAACAGTCGTATTTCTTGAACCATACTGGGCCCATACCCCACATTGAAATTCCAAAGCTTCTCGCCACAAAGACGCTTACAAAGAAACCTTGAAAAGTCATTACTGCTCTTCTCGCCAATATCGCGACCCTCCATTGTCCTCCTCTCTCAGCCGGATACGCCTGGTTACCCTGTCTGGTGTTTTCCCGCCGTCGGCTGTCCAATCCCGACATTCCTGACATTGACCGTGAATTCTTCAGATACTAATGTCCAGAAAAACCTTTTGCCCACTGGCGATTGTTATCTGTTGCCATGGTAACTTTAAAACTTCCTTAACTTGATGCTCCGCATATGTGTCGATGAGAAGGCATAAACGAACTTTTCACCCCTCTCACAAGACAATATACACATCCAGAAGTCAGGTGTACCTAGTATGAGAAGCGTTTGTAAGGCCAAGGTGTGTTGTAGCAGTACAACAGTTGACGAAACAAGAAACAAAGTTTGTAGGTGTCTTACGTTTCAGGAACTTGAGGAAGCGACCTTTATGAAGGATTGTCGAAGATTACCGGTTCACGTAGCCTGACTAAAATCAAGCCCCTAGCGGCCGGCCCTACAATTGCCGCCACCCGTAGGAGAGGGGGGAGGGGGTCATTAAGCCCAGCCGGCGAGAGCTTGTGTAAACACAGGCTACCGGTTCACGGTTCACAATGACCTTCACTACAGGCATGCAGCAGGGCGGTAGATAACACCCCCACCTTTCTTTACTTCATAGCAACGTCGAAGCAGTTTACAATCTGACGTTTTCGCTCTGACGTCATGGCAGACGAGTGCGAAAACAAGGGTCCATGGCTGTCTATGGCTGTATTCAACAGTTATGAGAAGATATATAAAAGTAAAAACGCTACAGAATTGCACTGTCCCGGGCTTTCACCGCAACAGCAACAAACGGAACAGACATACGGGCAGTGCGAAGCTGCTACTTACACAGCTATGTTACACAACGTGCTAATATTACAACTGGATGATCTGTGCAAGTGAACCAGCAAAAAACATGTCAAGTATGTGAGGCCCTGGATATATACTGTGTCAACCTTGACCCGTGCTTTCCTTTATTTTATTGAAGGTTGATGAAAGTAATTCAACAATGTTATTTGTTTTCTTCATTGTGACTGTGGCTCACTGCGGGGACATTTTTACTATGAGAAGAGGGATAAACGATAGTTTCTTAAGGCGCCCAATTTCTCACACATTTCACCTTAATCCGTTTGTGTCTAAAAGTCACATGATCTTAAGGGCCCAAATGTCAAGGTAGTGACATTCTTAAGGAGTTGAAGTGTGAAGTACCCATGTCTACAAATGGTCCATAAAGCCCCGCGGCTCCGGCGCAGCCCCAGGGGGGATTAGACCAGCCTGACCCGCTGAACTTCGCCACGGGGGTGTCATGTAATCTAAACCTTGGGCTCTGGGCGTCACGGAAGGAATTCTGTCCTCTCCCCGACATGCACAGATGAGGTGTCGGGGCAGGGGCATCAGTCAAGTTGATATTAGAAGGGTCTACAAGGGGTTCCTGCGCAAAATGTATAATTCTGGTCCCATACCGGTTCTAAATAAGATTGCAGAAATTAAGAACTTCATCGACTTTATTTATGTTATTATGGATGCTTCATGAAATAAATATCCATGAGTGTTACTAAAAAAGGTGGCAACGAAAGGAAACCGCTATGTCACCAACGTACAGTTTTTTAGTACAAGGAGAATTTTCTGGACAAGCGCAAAATTATGATAAGGTCTGTATAAAAATAAGATATAGGCTCGAACGCGGTTGGGTTGGTCCAATTTTAGTCAGAAACAGGTTCACAAACCGCTTGACCACGTCAGCTAGAGAAACTGGAAACTCGTAACCCCCGCTGAAATCCTCGGCGATGATGAACAGTGGCGTCCCTTCCCTGGTCGGTTGTCTATTTGAAGATCCTATTGTGCCCGCAAATATTTGAGGAAGTGGCAGTCGAAACGCAGGGCGGCATTCCTGAGACGTGGGGACCAGGCACAGGGTGTCTGAGTACACGAGAAAAGACTGCTAGCGCTGTACAGCCGGATAGAAGTTACCGAATCACCAAAGTACAGACGATCTTTGAAACACGCACGGGGCACTTAGAACAGAGGGCAGACGCGCCCTGAGCTGTGCTGGGACCCTACAGCTGCCTGCGACCGGACGTCTGGGTAAAAACTGCGCACGCCTTTCTTGTCGGTGATCTTTTCTTGGACCGTTCTTTCTCGGCAGCTTCCCCATCTTGCGGAGCGTTCTGCTGTCGTGGTTGACAAACAGGCGTTATGCGCTAGAGGATTGTCCTGAAGGCAACTTGGAAAAGAGTCAAGGAGTAGACGCTGAGAGAGGGAGGCGGGGCCGAAAGACTGAGGACGGTAAGCAGATCTAAGAATTTTTTTTTTTTTTAATTCACATAATTTTGTGTGCTGTCGCCATGTGAGTCTAGACACAGTGTTGGCTAGTACGGTACCCACAAACGTGTGCATGGTGCTTTCAGAAGTTTCCAAAACATTGTGAATCTGACCTTAACCACGTCCAGGTAGTTGTAGTATGACGTGCGACTTCAATTCAAGTCAATTCTTGAATGTCGATGAGGCCCTGATCCTACTTCTATTAAAGTCATACGTATGCGCACCTATATGCTAACACATTATGATAGAAAGTGACAGATTTCTCAAATGCTGAAGGAGGTTACCATGGGTCAGCACGTTTGACGATGGATGATTTGAGCAATTTGAGCAAGTGCCGCGTACAGGCTTTCAGTGACGTCTAATTATCGACTATGGTGATGACAGTGAACACATGATATATCATTTGATATTTTGGGTTGACGTGCTCCTGTCGATTTACTTTGCGTCTTCTGGCCATGGCTTTTAAGTGTCGCACAGCAATCCATGACGGGTAGAAAGAATGTAGATTGGCGGAAATGCCTACTTCGTTTGGAAACGCACTACCTTTGAACACATAGGAGCATAGTACTCTCCTCTCCAATGAATGTGCCTCTTTGTGTTATATCTTTTATAAATGCCAAACGACGAGGAACTCAGAAGGAGTTGGTCGTAATTTTTGTCCCGTGTTGTTTCATCTGTTTTACCAACCAAACGTTACATAAGAAACAGGTGCAGCGCGTTATGAAACAGTCTGTTACGTATTAGGCAGGCAACTGGCAAAACCAGGATGGCAAGTGGAGCCGGAGAAAGCAGTTGTGTTGTTCTGATGAAGATAAATGATTGTCAAACAGGAGATGAATTGGGCTGCTGGCGGTGGGTTGGGAAAAGTGTCGTCCGTTTGTTGGACCCATAAGTCACTCTGCAGGGTTGGGCAGTCAGCATTGCCAACCATGGAGAAAATGCATCAACAACGTACGGGTCAATCTTATCTGGGAACTCTGTATGTGAAGGCCTCATCAAGATCAGAGTTCTTCTTTATAACTATCGCAACAGATTCTCTCAATTTTTGATATGTCGGGTAATATAGGAAATCTGCCCAAGTGACGCCAAAAGTGTCCCAAGTTAATTTTCGTAAATTACGCAAGCCTCAGTACACGATGAATCATCAAATACGAGGTGAATCGGTCCAAGAAGATGGTACAGTGCTTTAATGGGTCTTTAATGATTAATATGAAGCATGTACATCCATCCCCGGTTTTAGGGATGGGACTATTTGAGATCTGTTTGTTCTAGGTATTTTATATATGAATTAGATTGACCTAAGGCTAACAAGCTGTCAACAGATATCAATCCCGGAGACAGGGAACACTGTGCAGATTGGACATGTGTGGTGGCGCAGAGACTGTAGAGAGAGAGAGAGAGAGTCTGTTGTAGTACCACGGTAACCACGGTAGTACTACGTTTACTTATTCGTAAATGAAAAACAACAACAACCCCTTCAAAATCAACTCAAACTTCCGAGCTCCGTGGCTATTTACATCTCCGTGGTGTCAAAGTTGCCATGTGGTATTAATACTACTACTGTGGTTCGGCCCGACCGACTGCGAAAAAGGTCGGACGAACGCCAAGTTCAAACCGCAGGAACTTGAGCAGCTCACCCTGTATAAGTTTGCGTTGAAACGGAAGTATCCAAACGGCTTACCATCAAAATCGCCTTACTGTACACTACTGTACACTTGGCTAGCATAAGACACACTGCCTTGTTTGGTTATGCACATCGGAATGCTTTCTCCATACTTGATGTCATTCTCGTTCTCGCGGAAGAGTCATCAAGCTTCAAGAGTAAAACGGCACCAATCCTTACGATTCTCCAAGCTTGCTGCCCCATGTGGCCAGGTATTATTGCCAGGTAGAGGCTTCAGACGAGCTAGCTTTGCCCTGACTCTATGTACTCCTTGGTGATGGTGACGCCACTGTTTGGGACTGGCACTGTGACAAAAGTGACACAGAAGGAACATCAGTAGTCAGGATGCAGGCAGACCATTCATCATTTCACCCAAGCCAAGATGAAATGGGATCTCCCTGCACGTTCGAACTTGACTTTGTGGTTGAGGACACTGGCAATTACCCCCGAAATAGATCTTGCCAAACAACCTGAGCTGGACCCGGGTTCACAGACGTTCTCTAGACTGGCGAATCTTTCAGTCAGTATACAGATTTTCCTTCTGATTAAACGGCTGCTGATCATATTCTTGCAATTTTATGACAAAAACAGAATGTTTCGCAGCTCTTATAATCAATCATACAATAATTGTCTCGCCGTCCATGTTGATCTTCATATGAAATCACATATGTTTTGTGTGCTATAGGCCTGCATCAAATAAAAACTAACTCGAAGTAGGTTATTTCTGGTCATGATCTTAATCCATCAGGCGATATAAGCTCTATCATGTGTGGACAGGTCCCACTTGACCTTGGTGCGACCTTGCCCTTGGCCTTTCAACACATACTATGGATTCCTTCATTACATATTCATATTAAAAAAAACAGACCGATTCCGGACAAAATAACGAAGAAGGTGTTCCTGTATATATAATTAATTACAAAACACAACACGGGGTGACAAAGGGTCTTGATAGCCCCACCCACCCATTGTTCACCCCGATCAGATTCTCATAACTTTGTTTCCAATTAGACGGTGAGCATGTGCGAGCCAGCGGGCGGTGCTGTACAGAGGGCGATGGAAGCGGCGGTGAGGGTGCGAGTGTTGTGGGCCCTGTTGGTCCTCCTGGTGCCTGCAGTGGTCGGGGAAGAGCTGGAGACAGTCGAGATCCGTCTGAGGGGCGGGAGTGACGACAACGAGGGGCGAGTCGAGGTTTTGTACGAAGGCGAGTATGGGACGATCTGTGATGACGAGTGGAATATCAACGCTGCAAATGTGGTCTGTCGTCAGCTTGGATACAAGGGCGCTGTGGACTTCAAACGGAGCTCATTCTTCGGACCCGGAACAGGTAGGAACAAGCTTCCCCATACTAAATAACTCTAGGATATAGCATTCTATCCATGTCAATTTCGCTGCATTGTGCTGCGTTGTCTGTGATCACGGCTCCATCGGTAAACCGTCACATCCCTTCTGAAATACGATATATTATTGACTCTGGGGAAGACCACTTCATCCTACAAGCGAGAAGGTTTTCGGACTAGATCATTCCATTTCTAGATGATCAGATATAAACCAAAGAAAACAGCTTTGTAATTGGTAAGTGGAATCTGCAAGAAAGATAGATTTTAATTTAGGTTTTCGTTGAGTGATAAGATATAACATCCGTGAGTATATTGCCCTCCCTGTCCGTACATCTACTGTGCTGTCCCGCAATGTTGGTCATGTCCGTGGTTAAAGAGGGTCAAGTCGACTGAGATGGTCTGCCGACATGCACGGTCAGAAATAGTGGTGATGACGGTCAGGAGGGGGTCACGTCTGAGGGGACGGGGTCATTGACCTCCAAAGGGAGCTCACACCTGTACGGTAGGCTCTACAGTACCCTACTTTCGAATGGCGAGTCACGTGGAGTGAAGGACTACTCGGGTGTGATTTCTGTAACTCTGTAGCGGCTTTAGGTTATTAATGTGGACAGGTGCAAAGCATGGCAAGAGAGGCGTGTCGGGCTCGTTTGACCCTGGCGGTTTCCGGGTCACCTCCACCGGGTCTAATATTGCAGACGCCTTGTCACGTTCGTTCGTCAGATTCTAAACAAGAAGCTGTTGATAGAAGGTGACTTGAGGGTTTTTGCATGTGCTGTTTGGTACCCTTGGAACAGTGCTTGGACCTCAGCCAACAATTCTCAGCTATTCAGATAGCCCTTGACCTTGGTTTTGTCAGACGTGAGAGAAACCAGGGCAGTGATGGCGGGAACACAGACACTCGTTCCCAGGATATTGTGAGCATATGTAAACGGACGACCTATGGCCCTTGTATGTAGCATTAATACTGATTATATTTCAGCCATACCATAGGTATGGTGAAATATATTGTATTCGTAATGTTTCTTTCTTTCTTTCTTTCTTTCTCCTGTCAAATCTTCAGAACACGGTATCTCCCTTGTTCCTCAACCGAATGACTTGAAATTTGGCACAAGGGTAGAGTGGGCCAATACCCTCGGACGTTTTTTTCATTTTTTCGATATCTGTCTCTTAAATGATTTTATTAAGGTTTTTTGGTCATCTTAAGACCAAAACTGTATATTTGGGCCCCCTGTACCCTGGTATTATAACCGAATGAGCTGAAATTTGGTACAGATGTGCCTTGATAAGTCCCCCATATATATTCAATATCAGTTTTGGTGTACAGTATAACGAAATACTTATTTTTGCGATTTTTTGGTCATTTTTTTTACCAAAAAAGGACACTTTTGGCTCCTGTACCTTGGTTTTAGAACCGGATGACCTGAAATTTGGTATAGGAGTGCCCTAGATATATGCGCACATGGATTCAATAACACTTGAGGCATACGGTACAATAAAATGCTCAATTTTGCGATTATTTGGCCATTTTATGACCAAAAATTACACTTTTGGCTCTTGTGCTCTGGTTTTAAAACCAAATGACCTAAATTTTGGTAAAAGGGTGCACTAGATATTTATTCAAATGACACATGTATAATTTTTGTCATAGACTACGTCAAAATGATATATTTGGGGATTTTTTTGTCATTTTCCAATAGCCAGAGGGGTCAATGACCTTAAGGTCGTTGACCCCCAGCTGCAGATTGCACCTACTGGCATATATGTCTATTTAATCTAATTAGATAGGTAACCAATCACTTAGCCTGAATCTATATCCTAAAGAGGGGGGTGGCAGCCAATCAGCGAGCCCGGTGTTATCTGGAAGAGTCCATTCTTACACTGAGGGGTTAATTTTTTTTTTAAATTCATCATTGGACTGGTGAAGTCTTTCAGTGGATGCATTTTTGGACAGGTCTAATTGGAAATTTTACAGAATGTGTGCTGGAAGAGTCTATTCTCGCACGGAGGGGGGATTTTTCAAAATTCATATTTTGGACTTTGGTGACCTCTAGTTTGTCAAAGTCTTTCAGTAGGGTTATTTTTGGACTGGTCTAATTTGCAATTTTACATGGGTGTTCTGGAAGAGTCCATTCTTGCATAGAGGGGGCTTTCTTTAAAATCCATTTTTTGGACTTCAGTGATTATGTCAAAGTCCTATTTTAGCGGATGTATTTTTGGACTGCTCTACTTTACATGGAAGAGTCCATTTTTTGCACACGGAAGGGGGATTTTTTCAAATTCAGTTTTGAACGGGTGATGATTCAAAATTCAATTTTAGTGGAAGTGTTTTTAGACTGGTCTATCATACATTTTTATGCACTGGGACCTTTTTTGCTAAATTCAATTTTGGATTTGGTTTCTTATTCAAAAGGCCAAGGTTTCAGTGGGAGTATTTCTGGACTGGTCTATTGTGCAAATTCACATAGGGTGAACTGGAGTCCATTCTTGAACGGGGGAATTTTGTAAGACTCATTTTTGGGTTAAACCGTCATTAGTAAAAGTGATTTTTCAAATGGGTGATTTTGAAATAGCCTATTGTTGCATGATGGCTGAAATATGCTGTATTTGCTCTCAAGCAAATGTCGGCCTTTCTAGTTACGTATATGGTACGTTGAGCATACTTTTTGGAGGGTCTCAAATCTCAGTTATTACCTCCATGAAATGTCATGGAATGGAGGTTATATTTTCTGTTATGTGTCTCTGTCTGTGTAGATGATTACTCAAGAACGGCTGGATGGATTGGTTTCATACTTGTTGTGTTGGTGGGGTGTGATGAAAGCTCGAATCGATGAGATGTTGGGCGCTGTATCTGTCGTTATAAGCGATGTAATAATATCAGAAATCACCCCTATATGTGAGATATATTGGTACAGGCATCGTGCTGTATGTGTTTGTTAATGGGCTTAGCTCCAAGCAGATGGTGACAGCTGTTTGGGGGTGTCTCTGTCTGTATACAAGATTACTCAAGAATGGCTGGATGGATTGGTTTCATACTTGTTGTGTTGGTGGGGTGTGATGAAAGCTCGAATCGATGAGATTTTGGGCGCCGTATCTGTCGTTATAATTGATGTAATAATATCAGAAATCACCCCTATATGTGAGATATATTGGTACAGGCATCGTGCTGTATGTGTTTGTTAATGGGTTTAGCTCCAAGCAGATGGTGACAGCTGTTTGGGGGTGTCTCTGTCTGTGTACAAGATAACTCAAGAACGGCTGGATGGATTGGTTTCATACTTGTTGTGTTGGTGAGGTGTAATGAAAGCTCGAATCGATGAGATTTTGGGCGCCGTATCTGTCGTTATAATTGATGTAATAATATCAAAAATCACCCCTATATCTGCGATATATTGGAACAGGCATCGTGCTTTAAGTGTTTGTGAATGGGCTTTGCTCCAAGCAGATACCCATAACAGTAATATCCATTACTCTTAAATACAACCGACCATCAACATACATAACATCCACAAAAAGCAATGAATATTTCATGGAGGTATGAGGTCCCCGAACTCTAGTTTCAAACTGCAACAATGTGGTACCTTGATAACTGGGATTGACACCCCCCCCCCCCCCCCCCCAAAAAAAACCAAGAACAATCATTTTCGTTTCTCGACCAAGTCTCCCAACACACCAGGTTCAACCAGGGTACCCAGCAGCCTCAAAGGCAGATTGTCTAATACACATACTTGTACAACATTATATTAAATGAAGACCTTTGTTGCACATTTATTGTCGTA
The DNA here is from genome assembly GCF_000003815.2 of Branchiostoma floridae. Lineage (NCBI taxonomy): Eukaryota > Metazoa > Chordata > Leptocardii > Amphioxiformes > Branchiostomatidae > Branchiostoma > Branchiostoma floridae. The sequence continues at coordinate 16,262,334 of NC_049982.1, forward strand.
CAATGGTGCCCCGCCTCCTGCACCATGTTTTATGGTCAATCTTACAGTTGCAGAGTAGGATTGACATGTGAAAATACACGTTTTCTTGAAATGTATCACGTTTGATGTGGTTATATCGCCTTCCTGTTGGCGCCGAACATACTGTGATATGTAACCCTTTGCGTGCATAGTCCAATAGATGGCGGAGAAAGATAGGCCAAAAGGTGGGGAGGAGAGAGAGGGATTGGGTAACTAACGGAGGAAACAGTGAGCTCGAGTCAGGCCGTACAATGAAAACTGTGACGTTATGTCTTGTTTGCGAAATAAACAATTGGATGGTTTCTCATTGAACATCACTTTGCGTGTGTGTATTTTCTAAAATGGTCCCTATTATTGGTAAAAATCTTCTTCAAAACCAGATATTTACCGTTTGTAGTCTAGACTGCTCGCATATTTATGTACATGCCTTGTTATACGTGTGTGTCTAGACACAATATTTCCTGTCTACTGTAATGCCGGTGCTTCTCGCCCAGTTCGCCCGCAGGAACAGAAGAGATTGTGTGCAGACAGACAGGATCACTCGGCGGTTAATCCACACCGCGACCTGCAGAGCGAGTTTGGCTCCATCTAGTGTGAACAGGTGGCTTTGCTGACGGTGTTGCGGACAGATATTTGCCTACCTTATCGTTGCGTAAGAAGGATGTGTCATCCTGCCTAATCCCGCTACGCGGAGACATAATATATCGGGTAGAACAAACCAGTTTGCAATGGTCATAAAAGATTTGTTCCGATACCGAAGGATCCCACCCATCAGGGTCAAAGCAGGTCATTGTCGGCCAGGTCACGGTTCAGTCCCAGGCGTGCTCAGTTCTTAGTGTCACCTGTATCTGAGCGGAACCTCTACGATTCACCGTCACCAGTACTCGTATCACAGTAAACATGTGTGGTCTTCCATCGTTTTTCACAATGACCTGCGTTCCGAAGAGGCAGAGTTACTTTTATGTACACACTCGAGAGTCAGATACCTCTTCGTCCCCTTACATGCCAACCTCCTGAAGAGGAATGTGGCGTAACCTCATCACACACTCCAGATGATGTTGATTTGCGGTTTGTTCAGTAGGGACACTGTTGTCCTTGAATCTGGCATTTCACCAAGGGCGTCGATGAGCTCCTTTTTTTGTGAATTGATGTAACGTTAGCTGTTTCTTACCTCCACCGGAAAGCTTGGGATTTCCCCGTCATGTGTTTGTTTCTTTGCTTGTTCACTGAATGGTTGATTTGTTGCTCGATGTCTTTCGTGGTTGGCTGCTTACTTGCTTAGAAACAAGAAGAAAAGTTGAGCACGGGCCAAGGCTTCGTTCTTGGTAGTCATGGTCTTCTTTCCATACCACAAGAAAAAGTGGTTATAAATCACATACAGAATTATATGCGGAGGTTCGGACTCTGCTGAAGACTTTTGTGTGGAATGTTCAATGTCGACGTCATCTGTTTTATGACTGGCGCATAAAGAGTGTCACGAGTATTACTGCTGCGGGAGGAAACGTCTAAAAGGATGAATCCTTGGTCATGACCTTGAGGACAACACAAACACCCAGCCGAATATCTTGGCTATCTGTGTGGGCGTTAGGTCGTCTCCGTGGGCCTCATGGTTGAGCAGCTGATTAACTACTGTATCAGCACGTAATCAATCGCCAGCCCTTTCATCTGTTTCTTTCTCCAGGGCCCTTTTTGTTTCTGTATATATTATATATTACGCTTTTCAGACCATCGTCATCGACTTTGAATCTAGTGCATCTAAAAGTGTATGTAGTTGCAAAATTTGAGTAAAAGAGACAGTTAAATCATGCAGAATTAGGCTAATCAGTGTTTTCAGTTTCTATTACATGTATCTACACGTATCTAGGCATCGGTGTATCAAATATGAATTTGTGAGCGATCTTTGGCCGAGGGGAATTAGCCATGGGCTAACATAGAATTTGGGTAGAAACCTCAACTTTGTTGTGAGGCCGTCCTCAAATGCCACAGAGATCGAGGATCAGGAAACCACAGACTCACCCTCACCCCTCCCATCCGGCTTCCTGACTCGGTTTCCTCCTGATGGAACGGTTGTGAGGACAAGTTGTTTCTTCTGTGAGGCGCTGTGATGTTATTTTGAACAAGTCACTAGTCCCATCTCATGGACTACGCTCTGCTACGAGGGGCGGTCAATAAGTAATGCCCCTGACCCATTTCTCATAGCAGGATATTAATGAAACTTGGCACAGTTATTAGTCTTTCTCTTCATAGGAACCACTCAGAGTTATGCATTTCTCCCATAGTTTGATGCAGATCTGGAAACCGTTTTTGTAGGACAACCCAGGTTGGTCCTCCAACACATGCCTCATTACTGGCAGAAGAGGGCCAACCAGCTCTGGGAGCTGTTTCCACAGTTCCGGCCATGTTTGAATTCAGGATGCCAGCGTTTTACAAGGTCATATGATGGGGCATCATCACCATAAGTTTTTTTCATTTTATCAAAAGTCTCCTTTGGTGTGCGTCCTTTCAAATACAAAAACCGGATCACTGCACGACACTCAACTGGTTCCATTTCACACCTGGTCCATCTCACACCTGACTCAGTTCAAACACCAGTAAATCAGAAACCGCAATTAGTTTAGAGCTATTTTTTGCAACATAACCCATGGAGATATGAATCATTACACATACAAAACTTCATCTAGATCAGACAACTGGAAGTGGATCAGGGGCATTACTTATTGCACGCCCCTCGTATTTCTATCTAACATCGATCACATGAAACTTATACTAAGGCCATTTCCAAACAGAAGTAGTTTATTTGAAATACTACTTAGATATTACTTGATTGACATGAACAAAACCGTTGGGCATTTTGACTCACCTAGACCGTAACCTAGCAACCATGTGTATTAACGCGCAGATTGTACGTAGAGTCGTCTGCAGACTGGTCATTTCCGCATTTTGCCAGGTGGGGTGAAGGCGTGACCTAAATAGCAACCAGATTAACGACCATGTTAATCACCTACAAGCCAAAGTAAAAGGTGTTGGCTGCGAACTGCATCGTGTATAATTTATGTACACGTCTGTCCCATGTGTAGGTCAGGTGTGGCTGGACAATGTCGTCTGCAAAGGGAACGAGAGCAAGATCGGCGACTGCTCCCATCGGGGGTGGGGCAAGAACGACTGTAACCATGACGAGGACGCCGGCGTCATCTGCAGCACGGAGGTCCGCGATGACATCGACATCTCAGACCGATACGTAAGTCAGGTGAGCCCCCAGTAGCCTCCCGCATGTTAGCAAAGTAGTTATGTAACATCTGTAGTTATGTAACAACGTAACACGACTGACGCACCCTTTAGCAACAGTAACACAACACTTACATTACAATACAACATCGTCTTCTTCAAGCACGTGGGGACTGGAAATAGTGAAGCGTCTTCCTAATGAAGTTTTTCTGTAGGTTCGACCTTCCTCCCAAATCATCATCATCATCAAAAATACGTCCAGATTAAAGATAATAGACGTGACAATTTCCTGTCACCATCTGCTTGGAGACAGTAGTGACGTAGTACATTAAAGGACACACTACCCCATTTACCACCATAGTCGCATCCTATGCCGACTTTCCAACACATCTACTGACGATCTATGTATATACTAAAATATACCTTCACTATTATAGCTAGACTGGGCAAATCATTGGCGTACAAATACATATAAAAACCAAAGTTAATTATCGTGCACTGGAATATTTCCGCCTCTCGCACGCCCAAGTCCCCAGTTCTCCCATACCCTTTCTGTCTAGATGTCGAAACTGCTCAGACGTACGTTATTTGTGGGTCTTGATGACAAAACCGACATTATCAGTGCCCAACCGCAATGGTTACCCGAGATTGGGACTTATGATTGTAAAATGAGCTTCCCGCCAACGGGCCATCAGAAGCCCAGGATGTTATCCCGGATTATACTAGCCGGAGTATCACCCTGGTTAGTTAACCAGCGCCCCCATACTTCCCCCTTACCAACCCGGTAAACAACAGGTAAGGAGGCACTGTTTTGACTGGGGCGCACATCTGTGGTTTATTACGGTCGACCTTCCCCTTGACAATGTTGTGTCTGCAGTTAAGTCTAACTTCGCTAGTCGAGGTTGCCTTCTTTCCCTAACGTCCGACTTAACTTGTTATCGTATACGCTTACCGCTTACCGGTCCCTTGACCGGGGTTGGTCGTGGGGGCGCTTTGCTGCTGAGCACTCAGGCATTCCCTCCATCTCTCCCTGTCGTGCGCCAGTGCTTACGCGTAACCAGTAACTTGTAAGTAAGTGCAGTATGTTACCAAACCGCTTGGGGGTTCTTCGAAGGTTGCGGTATTTGAACTACATGACCCTACATACGCTAAGAAAGGATCGAGCACCTACTCTCCAAGCAGAGGTCGAATCGCGCAGATATATAGTAGTAGTCGAAAAAATTACACTCGCGCTCTTCCTACCGTTTAACGTTAGGTGCTCGTTCCTTTCTAACGTGAGCATTAGGTTTGCAGTTTTGGCACATGATGTTAGGCTAATAATGTAACTTGGTGGCATATGAGAGCAGCACAGGTGGTCATCTCTCCAGGTGTGTTGGTAGTCACCAAAGTTACTGCCGTTTCCCAACCACATGGAGTTCGTGATGTGTTTCACGTTTTCTGTCTTAACTGTTGTTCTTTCTTGACGAAAGTACAAGTTGGCTGTGGTCTTTCTGAGGCAGTAATGGTATTCTTTAGTAAGTCCTGCAGACAGGTGAGGACATTGGGAGAAGCAGTAGATGCCTTTGCCGTGACCACCAGAAGAGATCTTATTGATGAAAGCTAAGGAGACGTTGCTAGGTAAAGCAAACAATCCTTGGAAATGCAGGTCTGTGTGGTGTAACTAAGACAGAGACGGGTTTTGCCAACACGTGTGATCTGCTTCACCTTTGGTGTAAAAGGCAGTTCAGGCTATGGATTTCAAAGTTGGGTATTGACGGTTTTTGGTTTTGAAGGAATACCCTCTCTGCTTATCCTTATGAGGCAAGTCAGGAGGAATGTATAGTGTAGTGTAGTGGCCGGTGTTGGTGTTGTGCCGGTTAATGGTTTTTAATGTTTTTGTAACATATAACCCATTACTCTAGATACCTGTAATCTATCATCAATGGCTCCCTGGAGCTAGCAAAGTAAAACGTAAGATTTGTTGTTTGGGGCACATGAGGCAGAAACAGCTTCGTCCTATTGGATTCGGCAGTGGTGGTGAAGACGGTATTGGCCTTCTTTCTCCCCAGTATGTCGGGATCAGACGAAGAATACAAATCAGCTTAAAGTGCGTTTATTATCCAAATTATAGCCCAATTTTCATTCTTATTATGTAAACATGCCAAACAATTATGTCTAATATTGCCAAAAATCATGACGACCCGTCAACCTATTCTCTTGTTGTTATAACTCTTGCCAAAGCCTCAAACAAAATCCGAACCTGCAGTTTCAAAAAAAAGCTTGTATGGTCCCCATACCATACCGGTTCTCCATGAGCCCACGAGCTATCTACTGTTAAAAGATCATAACCATAGGATGTCCAGGGTATGACACACGATATGAAAACTGATGTAGTTCTTCAGAAAGCCACCAGATGGTCCATAACCGAACGTGTCCTTCGTTTGCCGACACCTACCTACATACCATCATAAAGATCAATCCGCAGCTTCAATGCTGTTCACAAACTGAAAACTCACAAACACACCCACAAACGTCGCGGAAAATATACCCTTCTTGACAAAGGTAACAAGGGTTCGTCGACCTCTTATCTCCATGAAATATTTTGATTATGCAAACGACTTTCACATCTGCATGATCTACGCTTGGCTATGTACAGCTTTAACTAACTTACACAGGTCACAATGTTGACAATCCAGTCATTTACTACATAGAAGAATTATTGCACTTTTGCATTACTTATGCAAATTATGGAAGTATTTGCATAATTTGTATCTGCTATCTCCCATCTGCCACAAACTACATATTTGTTATATGTACTTGAGTTCTATAATGTAAAAATCTATTTTCATCATCAAATATGCAAATTAAGTTCTAATTTGCTTAATTTAATAACTGCATACGAAATATCATGGAAATCCGTTAGTCCTTTGTTCCGTTATTCTTCTTAGAAGATTTTGACAAAACGTCCTTGCAGTTCCCGAGCAAGCTACTAGGAGCATACACCACTTTTTCCTTACATTACATGCTGTCTGCCACCAAAAAAAAACTAAGACCATTGCATGTCCAGATCACAAGATACAAAAAATGCAGTTCAACTGCGGTACCAAGGTCACATACTAGGAGGCCCAAAATTGACCTTGACCTCCGTCTTTCCACCACCTACCAACATACCAAATATCAACGTAATCCACATAAGAGGTTCTTGAATCTTGAGCTATGCTGACTTCAAAAATCAGGAAACAAATACACAAACACGCAGACAGACACAACCAAAACTCCATTTTTCACGGAGATAAAAATTGCTTCGTCATGTTGGACTGGGCCGTGCTGGTGAAGACTGCAGTGCCCCACCCCGCCCCAGTATGTCGGGATCAGGAGAAGAATGCGGAGTCTTCAGCTCAGACGTGCCGGTGGTCACGTTAACACATGATGCAGAGTCATGGATGGGAAGCCCTGATGAGTCTGGAGACATGTGCGCAGACTGAATAAGATAACTCTGTGGTTCATGTTTTTGCCTCTCTAACGTGTCGATGGCCAGGTTGGCACGGTACCCCCAAAGCGTACACTTATAAACGGGATGCAGATTTTTTCTGAATAATAGTGTTGCCTGATCGACGGTTTAGATTGTAAATAACAATTTCCGGGCAATTTGGTCTGTCAAAGCTATCTGTCTTCTTGTCTGATTTTGGTCCCCTGGCCTGATGATCTTTGTGGTATGCCTGTTGTTTACGTCAGGGAAAGCTCCATCCTGAGATGAGAAGGAATGGGAGGAGAAAGATGAGAGGCCAGGAGGAAGACTTTTATCTGATGACCTTCCGACGAAATGTCTTCTGATCCGTCTGTCAAATTGTCGATCATGACGTCTCGTATACCACGAAACAGGCGTTTGGGTCAGCAACCCGACTCTCGACTTTGATTTTGTCCAGATAGCTTTCTAGTGGAATGACCTGTTCTTAGGATCCGTCTTAACCCATTAACTTATCCAGCATGAGCCGGTTTTCACATCCCAGTAACTACCTCGTTTGGTTGGGAGCTGACAACCCTTACCTCCTTCATGACCTCAATGAAAAGCGGCCTGTAGGCCGATTTGAGCTTCTCATGAATATTGAAAGTTAAGGATCAAGCATACAAACCTGGAATGAATTTGGCATTTGAACATGTACCTGACGACTCACATACTCTGTACTTCCTAAGTGGTAATCAATTCAACTTGTGGTGAGATATATTGATTGCTCATCGCCATTTCTTCCTGGCACAAGCTGTGCCATGTCAGGAACTCCATCACCGAAAGGATCACACAGGGCGGGGGTGATGATTAGTCTTATCCTGAGAGTCAGATAGTGGTTGTACTTTCAACTTTTGTTTGGATGCTGATAATTATCTGTGTCTGATCTGGAAAGTAAAAGTAGTCATACATCATGGCAAAGTACGGGGATGAGATAACAGACTCCTCGCCTGGGCATTGAACTACAGACGGTAATTGCTCAGCCATTCTCCACAACAACATAAATCAGTTTTGTTCATTTCCTGCTTTGTGGTGGGATATTTGTGGGCGGCAGTAGAGGAAACCGTGGGAAGAGGAAACCGCGCTATGACGAAAGAACACAACGTCTCTGCCAAAAGTGCTTGCTTTACTCATGGCCATGGCGGTGTTCAACGTCAGTATCTTAGATCTAGATTCCAAAAATAATTGGTTAAGTGTCAGAGCTTAACAGTTTAACCTATGGCACAGTTCGAATCTTCACCCGCCGACTAAAAACCATGTCTGTGGTTGACGTACTTGTCTGAACCAGCCCACAGTTATTCGGGGCATCAGGGCCGGGGTTATCCCCGGTGTCTGTGCTTTGTAAGAAAACATGCGCTGTCCAGCGCATCTCCAAAGACAAACTGCGTCTGTACTCTGACCTGACAGGCCTTCTGAAAGGCAAGAGTCGTGAAACACCATGTCTGTGCACGAACACGTCAAAATTTCCCAACTGGTACTACCGTGCGTTTTCCGGTGCGTGGGCTTTAGTCTTGGCACCTCCATGCTTGCTTTTAATGGCTTTTCATGATCAATTGTGCAGTCCTTGCGGAAAGAAAAATCGGAAGATTTCAGAGGATCATGACTACAACCATAGACAGCACTGATCCAAGACAGACGATTCCCTGTTTTTCCTCGCGTAGACAGGACGTGCCAGTTACCAGGAAGTTAGTGGAGAAGATTTTGTCCTGTCTGTTATAAAGGTTGTGCCCTGGACGCTGACCAATTAGCAAGAAGTGCGTAGGAAATCCCTAGTGCTGCTTCAAACTGGTGTCATGAGTCATGGCGGGAAATTACAGGACTCTTATCAGGAGGAAGGGATGTGTCGTTTTACATCAGCTCAAGGCCATGGAACGCTTTACGAAATTTAGCAAAGTCAAATATTTCTACGTTTAATATGACAAATTTATGCCCATGAAATTAGAAAAAAAAAAAGATTTTTCAAATTCATGTGACGCTGTTCTACCGCTCTTCTGTCTGTCATTCCCAAGATTAGCGCGTCAGAAGATAGTTATCCAACTGCCTTCGTTGCTTATCTTTACTTGATTATGTTAAGGTGGAAGACAGTTCTTATCTGCTTACCATGATGCACCTGTTCTACACATGTTTGTGACGTGACAGGTTTGTGCGTGTCGTTTGTACACCTGTCAATCAGCCGCCATGTTGATCACGGTCAGCCGTAAGGCGTGAGAAATCCCTCCTTCACCCAAACCGCAATGCCTCACGTAGTGTGACAATAACACATCGGGGAGAACTTGTTGTCGTCTTTAGCAACTGTTTGAAGATATCAAATGGGTGCAATGTTTGGTTGACCTGTGCCCTGACCGTATACCAGCCATAAGTGATCATAAGTGCCTACCCAATCAGGAATATTTTCCCTCAGACGTTAGTGAGGCAAGGCGTCATATGGATAGCTAGTATAAGCTATCTATGTTGTATTTTCCGTTTTGTTCCTTTCCAATAGATGAATGCCCATTTGTAGGCTACGTTGATGGAAATACATTAGTGACATTTCAAGATGTACCAGATCCCAGAAGTATGGCTGCACCATCCCCAGTCCGGGAATCCCCCACCTAGTAAACTTGCCCGCCTCTGATTGGCGTGTCCATGGTGACGCAGACGACCCCCAGAACTGTACAAATAGTGCAATACTGGAATTCATTACTCACAGCGTCGGAGCAAACACACTAGCCATTCCTGAGCATTGGAAGACAAGCCAGCGACAGCAATGGCTATGGAACGACATTTACGGGTTCTGTTTCTGTTCTTGGTGGCTCTAGTTCCTTCCACACTAGCCTGGCTGGTAAGTACCAGTAGTTTTCAATGGGTGTAAAATCCACATTTTCCGTTGATACGCCAGAGACATATTTGATATGGTCGACATAGAAAACGCAGTCTGGAAAAATGAAAACAATTCAATGTGCCAAACCTGTGTCATTGAACCCACCGGTCTTTGTCGTAAGCAACTGACGCACAGATAGTTGTTCCCTGAAGCCTGGACAGGATCCAGCATCTGTACCTGTTTTGTTAGCGAACAATTTCTAATGGCTGGACCATTAGATAGGCCAATGGAGGTGCTCTTGAAAAGGGGCAGCTGTACTGTTAAGATTACCTGACGTAGCTTCGTCTCAGACATCTCGACCATCTTTTGTCGTTTCATGTTCATTTGAAGATCGTGAGAAAGAGGATGTTTCTGACAAAGTATTATACATATAGGATGTTTGAGTTGTGGAAGTGTAAGCAGGGAGCTCTAAAGACCATTGGAAGCTATTTGGCGTACTTCAGCACCACTTTGTAAAAGATTTTACCGTGCCACATGTCTGACTTTATCCTGGCTTAACTTCCTTGTCTGGAGAAACACCTAAAAAGGAGACGGGGCCTTGAACCCCCGTGGCTTTGGATGTTCTCTGACGTAACGTTAGTCATTCACCTGACGCAGTTCGGGACAATCTGGATTTAGTAAGGGTAAGGGCAGTTGATTTTGAAGCAATCTGCCCGTGCTGTAAAAAGAATTTAGATTATGATAAATAAATGCTTGTTTCGACTCATATGCTGTTGTAAGTGTGGCTGAGGTGGGCTACGGAACATGAACACCTATTTGTTGGATCACCAGTACGAGCCATGTTTGTATTATCTAACCACAGGGCACAGTTATAGCATTAGAAACGGTTTGTCCCCAATGCATAGCAGCTGTGTTATGTCTTATACAAGTTTGTACCTAAGTTGTATGCGTCCCGTCTCGAATCTCGAAATGTTTAGACACCTAAATCCTCTAGTATAACAAATATAAGGGGCCTACTGTGTAAGTGTACCAATAAATTCAGTAGTAGACCGGTCCCTCCCAAGACGTCCCATTTTAGAAAGGTCAAACTGCTTGGAATGCTTGCTATTCTCTCTGGGTTGCCCTTTCTTTCAATGTTTTGGGAAGCTGTTTCGGCAGGACATGTTCGCTTTTCAACAGCTCTTGTAGAGAAACACAGGCCTCATTCTCTCCTAAGTGTTCGGCCCGCACACACCTGGCGCACGGGCCCTGGAGTACAAAAGGCAGTGGTTCATTGCTGCTATTCCTTTGTCTATGCAATGACAGCAGAGGCACTGCTCCAAGAAAATGCGTCCTCGAAGAGCATAAGTCTTCCTGTTCTCGCGATAATCGGTGACAAGAGGCGGAAATAACGGTTCAGATATCGTATACAGTCTGAGACACGTATTTTTCCCGCTTTTCGTAGCCTCCACTAGGCCCTCCTACGGGGGTGCGGGGATCGTAGAATTCGGCAAAAAAATCGGGAAATTGGCCGGGGGAGGGGGAGGTGGAGGGTTAGGGTTACTGCTTGGAGAGTAGGTTAGGGTGGGAGCCAGTCCACGCTTAGATTTATGTTTTCCCTCCAGACTTCTCGGCAGCAAAACTCCCCTGGCAAATTATTCTCCCTATAATGCCCAGCGTATTGACGTCAGTCTGGTAGAGCAGGCAAAGCAAAAGCATCCAGACTTTCGAGTTTCGTAAGGTTACAAATACTAGTAGTGCTTACCATTTCATTAGTACAAAATTTGCCTATGGCACGATTGATGGAGAATGTTATCGGTAAGCCTGGGGCAGAATATGTAACGTTATGACCTGCTATGTGATGTTTACATTGGCAATATTTGACCTTGACCCCTGCGCGTCACTTTGGGGATACACCAGGAGATATAAAACCGGGTAATCAGTGACAGACTGTGACCTTCCTAGAGTTATGGCCCCAAGGTCAACGAGAAACGTCATGTATATGATGAGTTTCCTACACTCTGGGAAGAGGCGCGGTAAAGAGGGGTATATGGTTTTACCAGATGATTTCCTGTCTGACTCAACGTCTATGTGAAATATCCGGATCCTTTGAATGAGCGACATATATAACAAACAAATATTTGACGTTCATGCCCTACAATGGCGTTTAATACGAGCCAATAGCCAACTGTATGATAAAGCGAAGATGTCTTTGAAGTGTCAGGATGAAGAAGAGAGAGGACTTGTTAGCTAAGTGCTTGGGAGCGGACAACACTGGTGATGAATCACTAAGGCCCCCTTTTCACTAGACGGCGATCGTGATGCGCTCTCACTGCGACCTAAATAGGATATGTGTAACCTTAAGTATATCATAGAGCCTGTAAAAGTGTGGCTGAGAATACAACAAAACACACATAGTGCAAAAAAATCGTTTCTTTTCTATACAATTCGTTGAGCGATCTGTCAAATTTTAGGTCGCAGAGAGAGCGTGGTGAGAGCGCCGTCCTAGTGGAAATGGGGTATAACCATGCATTGTAGACGTGACCTTCGTTTGACAAGTTCAACATTAACCTGTGTCTACTTAGCCTTTATTACGTTAGCCGTGTAGAGGAGGCGGCGGACTTGGAGTGGTTTCACTTAGCGCAGATTTCCTGGTCAACATTAGTGTTGGGTGTAAAGTGGGAACAGGAAAACAGGTTGTTTTTCTGATATGAAGTTTTTACGGACGAGAATCATATTTTTAAGAATCGAAGAAGTAGTTGACGATATTTTGGGGTCGGAATTTAGGGAATTTCTTACACGGAGGCGAGGCCGGACCACCGGCCAACTTGTAAACAGTATTAACCTCGTGTGTTTGAGCTGGGCGACCCGTGTCAGGACTACGATCTGTTCTAATAAACAACTGTCGAGCACGTGATCTTTGGAGGGTGACTAAATTGTGGATGATACGGTATAATTTTTTATGTATTAGATAAAGGTACGAAGTCAAATGCTCTTAATTAATGTACATTGACGTGATATATTAAGTCCTCAAATGTCAGTTTGTTGCAGTTTCTAACCTCCATTACCGTTATTGTATTCTGAACCCTATCGTCCGCCCAAATGGTATGGGAGGGGTATTAAATGACCTATGGTTACCTCATTTGCAAAGCAGGGCTCACTGTACCACCATTCGTACACCGAGCTTGAGCCTGAAATGGCTGATCACATGCATTCTTTTTAAGCTGTGGAGGGGATTCAATTGACTACGTTTTAATGCACCTTACCAACATACATGCTCACAACAGTATAGTTTCAAACAGTTGACGGTGACAGAACCAACCTTACCGAGATGCAAAATGAGTGCCTTCTCTACTTGCACTACCGAAGCGTTATATTTCTTATACCTCTTGAAAGACATATCACTAAATCTGTAGATTTATGTTGTTCGTTGCAGGTAACCCTAAGAGTGGGTGACATCAGACTACGAGGCCTCACCAAAAGAATACCTCAGGCGGAAGGATATGTGGAGATCAATTACCAGGAAAAGTGGTGGCCGATTTGCGCCGATGGATGGGACTATAACGACGCTAAGGTTGTTTGCGGTCAACTGGGGTTCAGAGACGCCCTCACCGTGGACCTTCGGAAATACAGGTGCCCCACCTTCTTGTCCGACATACTACATGTGTTGCGTATCCGTATAATTTGTTAGGTACCCACGAAGAATGATCAGACCTGAATCAAACGTAAGCGCTACGGAATATTTAAGACTTTTAAGTTCAGTTGGATACGTAGTCAACAGCACTATTGCCTGCAGCAGCTAAGAACGGAGACCACATATTGGGCTGATTCACTGAACAACCTTTTGACAGATCGGTGTATCACTGGTAGTTAGAAAGGAAAAGGTGAAGGACTAAACTTGAGTATGAGAACCACATGTAACAAGAAAGATACTTACAGTGTAATAGAGAGCACAAAACGTCAACCAATTAGCGTTAAGAAAGTGCCATATACATATACATGCCCTCACTGGCAATCATAAATACATGTAGTAAATTAGATTTATGTGGTTGACCTTCCTACAAATGTACGTCTCACGCTTGTCTTCTACCCATGCTTCCTCTCTGTGATCATCTCCTGATGGTTAGACTAACTTGGCTTGCCTCTCCATTATCAGTCCTAACGGTTAAGGATGTCTGAGATTCTAGATTCCATTTGGCTGACCTGATAATTACAACAATAAGACCAATGGCCATACGAACGTTACCTTCTCAGCGGAGATAATAACAGTAGACGCGATCGCGGTATACGTGACAACAAGCTGGACTGTGTGGCTCAGGGTCAGTCTTACTATCGGTCTCTGGCAGCAGACAAGCCAAACAAATGCGATTTTGTGGCGAATTGCCACCGGAAATTGCAACCGTCCCTGTCAGGTATTTCTTGCCGTGTCACTCTCTGTAGCCGCGCCAGATTTAATATTTGTACGAAATAATGACAAATGAAAAAAAGCCATCTTTCTTTTTTCTTTCACTTTTTGTATTGGACTTTTGGCGAATGAATCGTTACTGTGATGCCTTCAGCAGGGTGACATGGGGAATCAGTTTGTTATTTCGGACCCATCTTGTAGTTTTCTGTAGTACTGTAGCTTTGATAATGGATGTCGCTTGACCTCGACAGGCTGCTCCCGTAGCACCACAACACACGCGGTAAACACCAGAAAACAATTACAAACATGCGGCCGTACGTTTAGACCTGTGTGTTTGGCCCACCTTAACACACGGATTGCCCGGGCACCCAGGTTCAGTGCACGCAAGAGTCGCCCATGGAGGGTCACCTGGCCTGGCACCAAACTGTAGACAACATCAGGATTGTTTTCCACCGACACGCGCGTCACGCGACTAGTGCCACCTCATAAATCTTCAGGGAAACTTAATAGTCAGCCAAAGGTGGACTTACCACCGTCACGGACGGGACCGTACGATGCTCGGTCCTGTTGTGTTCACACAGGCGTCCTTGACGCCAGGTGAGCGATGTGACAGTTGCACGAGTCAGTAATGAAGCACAGATGAGCAACGCTGTTTGCTTGCAAAAGTAAATGGCTCACGTACCTTAATTTGATGAATTGAGGCTCACACGGAAGTGTTCCCAACTTTCTGCACTTTTCCTTGGACATGGGCCCGAACCAGCGGCGTCCAGTCACCAAGTAATCTATTAGTAGGTTGGAGCGAGCTTTTGCAGGTATTGCGGGATATCCCAGAGATCGCTTCGAGATAGTTTCAATATCCGATATCGGCAGCTTTCATTTCAAGCACTTGTGATTACTGTTTACTTTGGCGCGTTAGATTGCGTACATTGTTCGGTATGTGAAGATGTAAATAAAACTGGAATATGAGCATGGGTTCTGAGGCCGGGAAATTCTGTTCCGTCAGATTGATTTTGATGTCGGTGGAGACTACTTGAGTGTTTAAGGTATTCAGTCTTTAAGTAAGGAGTTCTGAAGCTTCAGTCAGGACATAGGCAGGCTCTGCTGCTTATACCCGTCCTTAAGCTGACTTGAGCACAATTCTGTGATCAACGATGTTTGTAACTATCTAAACTCCTGACTCGTACACTAGTGGATAACGGGACCTTCAATGGCTGCTTTTGCAAAAAGCTACAAAAGATATTTACCACGTTAGTTTAGAATTGCCAGAGAAAAGGTCGAATTCCACACAAACCAGAAAATCTTTCAGCTGTACACATTCTTAAGTTGAGATAGCGCTCTATGCTCTAAATTTTTATCGGAAACATAGAACTCTACATAGTATGATGAAAGCTGTATTTTTTTCCTCTAGACTTAAGTCTAAGATAGCAAGTGTCAAATCGTAGAGCCCACGTGGTGGCAAAGGCATCGTCTATCATCGATTTACGTCATATCGAGGTCACAGGTCAGGCAAAACATCCGGCGCGGATCGTCAACAATCAACATTGACGTCACTGGGGGGATCCATTTCAGCCGCTGCTATTTTTGACAACAGCAGTGAAAAGATTTGGCTCCGCTGGTACATGGTGCTCTAATAATAGTTCATCTTTTTTCATCCCTGTGTCCTGCCCCCCGCCTTGTTAATACCAACATATATGTTGCCAAAGAACACTGCGTTCGTGCGTCAGAAAACCTTATCCGTACATGATGACACCAGGTGTGGTTACGGCACAACATTCAAGATTTGGTGGCTCTGTCCTATTTATAGCCACACAGGCTGTTTACAAAATGCTATTTTTGTCGTCCCCGTAACGGTAACTGTTGTTCGTTCCCTCCATGACTTTCTTTAAAAAGGGCGGTAAATTAAAGTAACGTCTTAGTGGTGTACTGTACAGTAACATAAATATAATGGGGGTGCAACTATATGCCCCTCATTACTACATGTATGTCGATGCTAAATACATGATAACTGCAGAAATAGTACTACTTACATGTCTTCCATGTCCTGATGCTAACCAAGGAGCTTTTATCATAAAAGCTCATTGTGCTAACGTAATAAAAGATCTGCAATTGTGTGCAATTTTTCAATTTGAATTATTCCTTACAGTAGGTCTTCTATTCGTTGACTTGTTGCCCTCCATTAAACGGCCCGAATTCTGCTGTAGATATGAGAGACCACTCCTACACAAGGATGCATGGCTGACACGGGTGGACTGTACGGGGTCGGAGTCCACCCTGACGGAGTGCCGACTCGAGAGACTCATCCAGGGGACCGTGTCCCTGCCCTGCCTGTCCAACATGACCGCCGTGGTGAAGTGCGACCTGGGCCCGCGGTACTCAGGAGTCTCCCCGACAACACATAGGAAGTTATCTGCTATTACCACACAGGTAGGTGTTGTAACGGTCTAGCTCAGCCAACGGCATCGAATGTTTCTGATTTTAGAGGCAGCATGGAACTGCATACTTGAAACAAGGTGACTGACCCGTAAACGGGCAGCGAAAGTCGTAGTCAAGTGGAAGCCTCCCTAGATGCTATCAAAGACTTCATCAGACCTGAAAGAAGCGAGAAGAAGTCGAATTCACTTAGTATTAGTAGAATATGATTCTTGGACGGTCCTCTTCTTCGATTAATCTGCAACAATGTCTGCCGCAATTGTAACATACATGTAAGAATAATTATTTTATTCACGTATTTATTCTTATATATCAGCCCAAGTTCGTGCGGTTAAAAGGCGGTGCGAACACGGGAGAGGGACGGGTGGAGATCTACTATAACCGGCAGTGGGGGACTGTGTGTGGCCAGTCGTGGGACCTGAAGCAGGCTAGCGTGGTGTGCAGGGAGCTCGGCTACGGGTCCGCACGGTCCGCGCCGAAAGGGGCACAGTTCGGACAAGGTAAGCAATTATTCAGGTGTGTTTGCATTGGATATGGTCTGATAAAGGAACCGTTGTGCAGATTGATAGTTGACAACTTGTTTTCAAGTATCATGTTCCGTTAAACATTCACTTGCGATGTCATTTCATGGGCGACAAGATTGCAAAAACCCTGGCAGTGATGGCCGAGGGCTCCAGTTTCGGGTGGATGGATACTTGTTTAACTTATGTGTTCAAATCGTTGTTACAAGTACATTTTTTAACAGTAACATGTTTCCTCTCAACGTTACCTGTATGTCGTCCCCAGGACATGGACCAGTCTGGTTGGACCACGTAGTGTGCACTGGGAACGAGCTGTCGATAGTGGACTGCGCACACTCCAACTTTTCTGCCACGAGTTGCACACATGACCATGATGCATCAGTGCAATGTAATGTTCCGGACTTGAAAGTCAAAGAAAAGGTAATTGGTACTTTGCCTAAAGTCTGTTAAAGGCTATTCCTTCTAAGACACAGTTACCCTAAGAGGATTAGTGTGATGCTTTTTGACTCTATTCTCTAACGTATACGACAATTTAATGACATTTGACCTTGCTGCTGTAAAGTAACAGTGGGTACGTTCTCCCCACAGATCCGTCTGTCAGGTGGGCGGAACCCGCGGGAGGGCCGAGTGGAGATACAGAGAGGACGCAAGTGGGGAATCGTCTGCAGCAACAGCTGGACGTACAAGGAGGCCGGGGTGGCCTGTAGACAGCTCGGGATGGGATACGCTCTGCACGCCCTCAAGGTACAGCATCCCGCTAGTCCATACATAGCCCTCTGCTCAGTCTCTGCAGTCTTACATTGGACCCCCCAAAACGTCCATTTTAAATGTCTTGTTTTTTTCCATCCTTTATGTTACAAAGAAAGATAATTTCTTCACTACGGTTCAAAATCGCATTGTGATTCTCATGGTCATGAAAAAGTGTTTGAAAATCGTCTCGCCCCCACTGTAACTTGCAATGTTTTGTAGATGATATAAAGTGTCACAGTTATGTTGTACATGAGTAATGTTGCAAACGGAAATGACGTCCTTGGTTTGCAAGTGATTCTGGGCATTACTCAACAGGTTGGGACAGAAGTAGGGGCCACACGTTCTTGGTTTTGTAATGTCTACAAGGCCGTTCACTCTTTTGTTACCGTAGGAGGTTTGGTATTTCGAGGGAGACAAGCTGGACTTTGTCATGGCTGATCTTGAGTGTGACGGGACGGAAGAGGCGCTTCACTTCTGTCGGTACAAGTCCTGGACCAACAAGGGGTGCAAAAGTCACCAGGTGGCAGGCATCATCTGTACCCAGGGTAGGAAAAGAGAAGCTTTTTTTCATTAAGGAGAAGACCACGGGGAGGGGCTAGCATGGGATGTATGGCATCATTGCAATGTTGCAGTAACGTCACCGTCAATTTTGAAAGACTTCAATGTGTCCTCACAAATTTATATTTTATCAATAGAATCAGCACCAAGTAAATTGATTGCTAGAATCTTCTTTTGACCAACCTTGTTGTTGTTTTTCATAAAGATGCTGTTTGTCCTGTTTAAGGTCGGTTGAATGTTGGATGTATTCCTTCCTCTTCTACAGCGAGATTACCTGACCTGGTCCCAGACGCGTCTCAGGTCCGGCAGTCCATCTACCTGGAGGACCGGCCGCTGTACCTGCTGTACTGTGCCGCCGAGGAGAACTGCCTAGCCAGCTCCGCATACCAGGTAACATCAGCGTACACGAAAAGAGCTTTCAGCAACCAAAACCATTTTCAGTTTATTAGCCAACTGTTTTAGTCCTTCTTATGGAGTTAAAACAAAGGCTACAGATCCGTATGTAGACTAGTCTATCCCATTGGCCGAAAAGCCCATTAAGTCGGCGCACACAACACAACCATACCAGACAAACTTCTCAAGAAAGCCATATTTCTTCCTCCCCAGATGGAGTGGCCGTACGGGTCCCGCCGCCTCCTCAGGTTTACCCAGGCCGTGGCCAACTTTGGCAAGGCGGACTTCCGGCCCAACATCGACAGTTCGCAGTGGATCTGGCATCAGTGTCACGCGTGAGTAGCAACATGTGGACATTTTGGCATATTGGAGAAGTTCTTATCATCTCGCGAAGATGAAAAATGCCGTAAAATATGCTGATCTAGAGCAAAGTTTCATAAGGTCATGTTACCTTTTGTCAATGATGTCACTGTCACCTTGTAGATGGAGTTGATCTGCATGACTGTACCATACCTGAACCTGATCTGCTGTGCTGATGTAGACATATGAGATAGAGATAACAATTTAATCACACTTTACTTAATTATCAAACCTCTATATCCACAGCCACTACCACAGCATGGAGATCTTCACACAGTACGACCTTCTGTCAGAGAACGGGACCAAGGTGGCTGAGGGGCACAAAGCCAGTTTCTGTTTGGAAGACTCTCACTGCTATGATGGGTACGTACGAGAAACTCCTGTCGTTCAGGGATAGTTTGTCACCTTCTGCCAGCATTTGGTGTTAAAGACTGACGGACAGGCCAAAATAGAATTAGAATAGCATCTGTTAACCACTTTCCTTCAAAACATGCACACACTCGCAAGGACGTGCATCGTTGGTATACAAAACATTCAAAATTTGGAATGCAATGGCGAAGATCACCTTATTTTGGCTTTGGGCTGTACAAGCTTCGTGGTAATCCATTGTCCATCGGTTTGCGAATTTTCAATCATCACCTCTGTACCAATTCAGCCATACCACATTCACAAGTCAATGCTATCCTTTGTATTTCCTATCGATAGGGTTGTCATATTACTGCCCTGTTCACCATTTTTGTTGCCAACCGTTTGTTATGTCAACTTAACGCGTCCTCTTCTCCCTCAGGTATGAGCCAAAGTATGACTGTAATGTGGGTGAACAGGGAATTTCCATGGGGTGCGACGACACTTACAAGCACAGCCTGGATTGCCAGTGGATTGACATCACGGGTGTTCCATCAGGGACCTACACCCTGGAGGTAAGTGTGAACAGTAGACAGAATGTGAAGGAAAAGCCTAACTGACGGTTGAAACGATTTTTCTCTATTCCAACTAAGCACTACGACTGCCGTGTATGGTGGATAGGGAGTCATACTGTCTTGTTGTTTCTAAAACAAAGTCGTATGCCCAAGAAAAAAATATGGGTGAGTTCAGCCCATAAACCATGTCTTTCTGTTTCCTCCAGGTCATTATTAACCCGTTGCGGGCAGTGGCAGAGATGGACTTTGAAAACAACAGAATCTCATGTAAACTTAACTACAATGGGTATCAAGTCGTCGCCAACGAATGCCATTTAGGTAAGACGTTTTTTTTCACGTACGAGGGGTGATCAATAAGTTTTCGGCCTCACCAGGAAATAATAAGCACAACTCAAATTTTGAGGCACAACTTCATAGTATGGAGCCTTTTATCAATATCCGCCAAATTTCAAATCACTGCAGTCATTACTTTACAGGCATTCGTTTCTTGCAAATCAGAAGGTAATTGGCGAGAAAAAAGTGGTGTGAATTGTGATCAGACATGTGTGGGTCGAGTTCCCCATGCCGTAAATTAACAAAAGACATTGTCAAAATGTTTGATAATGATTCTCTTCCTATTTCAAGCAAAACGAATTGGGTGTCTGACTTACAGCAGCGCAATTTGACCCGCTCAGGTCAGGTCAGGTCAATTGTCCACGTTTTTTCCTTCTCCCTTACCTAACATTACTGGGTGTCGCCTGCAAAGTAATGATCACAATAATTTGAATTTTGGTACATATTTATATAAGACTTTATACTTGACATCTACGCTTCGAAATCTGAGCTGTGCTTATTATTTCTCGGTAATGTCGAGGACGTTTTGATAACCCCGCGTACATGTATAAAGTCTTATATGAATGTGTACCAAAATTCAAATTATTGTGATCATTACGTTGCAGGCGACGCCTAGTAACGTTAGGTAAGGGATAACGAAAAAAAATGGACAATTGATCTGCAACCTGAGGTGTGCGGGTCAAATTGTCTGATCACACTTCACCCTTCTTTTTCTCGCCACTTAACTTCTAATTTAGAAAAAACGAATGCAGGGAAAGTAATGACTCCAATGATTTGTAATTTGGAGGATATTAATAAAAGGCTTCATACTATGAAGTTGTGCCTCAAAATCTGAGTTGTGCTTGTTATTTCTGGGTGAGGCCGAGAACTTATTCATCACCCCGCGTATATAAAAATAATCACGTTTAACTTAAGTTAGATAGCGCACCTCATAATTATGTCATAGTGAATTTGATTTCAAGTGACCTTCATCTACTTGCACCTGATTTTTTTCTCTCCTGCTGCAATGATGTTTCTGTGTTTACAGGTGAAGATGAATTACTGAACAGTATATACTGATGATTGGAGTACCCCGGATGTTAGTCACGTGACCATTATGAGGCATGCTCTGCTGCTACTCACCATACTGTACGGTGGAACCCCCATGGTGGAAGCTTCATTCGCCTGATGAACAGTTCACTATGCACTTCACGTCTTTCCGCTCCGTGGCTTTGCAGGGTGCAGATACACATCTTAGAAGAATTCGAACTTGCATGATTCCGTGCGTTGTAAATGTAGATAGATGTATATCTACATAGATATGTAGAAATGTAGGTAAATGTAGATGCCTTTGTTGAGGCCTCATGTACGGCAAATATTTTGACATAATATGCTGACACTGCCGTGTTTGTGTTTTGATGTGCTGCCACAGACCGGGTGATCCGGCAGCAAAGGGTATATTCTTTCTACTATCTTCCCTCCAAAATGCTATTGGCAAATCTGATTCAGAGTATTCTCAACTTATCATCATGCAAACTCCTACTCTCACTACCTATATCACGTTAGGCCTTCTGCATCTTTCTGCTACCCCCACGCGTATGGTGTCAGGGAAATGTTGTTGTAGTCGGAAACATGAGAAATTATGCCAAGTAAAATGAATTCCTGTATAGACGTATTCTTTTATCGAAGGACCACACTGTACGAAGAAAATGGTGCTAAGTGACATTCACGTGATTTAGGTATTATATATCTCACAGAATCATATTTATTGTCATTTTTACTGACTGAGATGTACAGAAACTGGACGTAGCCGGCAGTGATACTAACAACGTTGGTAGAAAAGTGTCGTTTTTAACAAACTGGTTAGGTGCGATTGAAAGTCCCTGTAAGTCCTCTATTTTCAACATATATTGTCCACTTCCTGGATCCTACCTCATACCTCTGTCCGGATGTAGTCTTGTTTGTTTGAACACGAAGAAAACAGTAGAGAACATCTCGTGCTTGTCGCCCACTACACCTGTAACGTCTACTGACATGATTCCGCCAGGTCACATATATCCGTCACCGGAAAATACGTATAAAGAGATCTATATGTACAATAAAACATTTCCCAGTGCGATGTACTTATGCATATCGAAACTGCATAGCTGGTGGTGCTGCACTAGAGATGCCTCAAGCGCACTTTTCAAAGTGACGTATACATATATTGTGATCCGGCGGGTGAATGTTAATGTAGGCTACATGTAAACTTAAGCAAGTAGGAACGATGACACAGTATCTTCTAGCGTGTCTCATACTTACGTAAACAGAAATGAGTACTACTCTCGACCAAGAAAGCTTGTAATGTGTTTTCTGTGTGTTGACTTCCTGTATCCATCCAGCTGCAACATATGCGTTCCTGTGTTGTAAATGAATCTCATGTACTGCCATGAAATGTAGAATGTAGAGCAGCGTGAATTAGAGGAAATGCAATTTTTTTGATCTTGTATAATCAGCATGTAGTGGTAGTATAAAGACAGAGTTAAGAACTTAACAAGTGCGTTCATTTGTATATTTGAACAAGTATCTTTCATAATGAACCGGTCACCATGATGGCTGGTGAGAAATAATATTGATGCAAATGAATATATTCTTATCCTGTTTTACGCATGAATAGCTCACAGCTGTGAACTTTGTCTTTATAATAAAAAGGACACCAAACTATATTTAACTGGTTGTTCTTATCAACATCCTTGTAAACTTTGTTTTAGGATTTCATCAGAAGTACAGGTCTATTTGCTTCACCAGATGTGCATCTTAAGGCCCCTTCACACGAGAAGCGGAATCAGCCGGAATGCCGTAGAGCCCTAGTTTCGTAGAGCGTAGAAATTCTCACTCCATTCCAGATATTTCAGCCCGTTCTTGGGGCCATCCCGAATATTTTTGTCATGATCAAAACTTTCGAGGTGCTTTTGAAGTGGAAAAACATCGAACAGCCGTCAAAGTGTATTTTAACTGCAGTATGACGGCGTTCTACGGCATTCCATCATTATTCGGAACATTCTGATCCCATTCGATGGAGAACCGAAACAGCAAGCCACTTTAAATCCTGCCGGAATGTGGCCTAAAGAATGGCCGGAATGCAGTGAGAATGTATAGATATCCCTATAGATACCCAGGAATAGACAATAGTTAGTTTTCTGACGGCATTTCCTTCTCGTGTGAAGGGAATATAAGGTCATTTAGAATTCCCACCCGAATGTGGCACGAATTTTGCAAATTCTTCATTCCGGCTGGTTCTGCTTGATTCCTGCTGATTCGGTTTCGGTATGAAGGCCATATTAGTTTTATTACCGGATAGCAGAAAGCTGGACATGTCTTGAAAGGTTAAGACATGCTGACAGATAAATAAGCGAAACATGACCAGATGGGCGCCGAATTTCGCAAAGTAGCATTGTCAAGAGACAGGAAGGTAGCAATCTTTGAGGTACTAATAGGCCATCTTGAAATCATTTGTGTCACACCTATCGCCGTCTGTCTCAAGAATGTCATCGGATCGCGTTGGGAAACATGCCTAGTGCTTGCCATTGGCTGTGGTGTTGAATCCCGTCAACAACAAGGGCTTTTGAGGGGCAGATGCACAACTGTTTATTTCCGCAGGAGTAGTTTCCAAGTTGGAATAACAACGGCGGTACATTCCACAATACTAGGTTTCAAAGCGACAGGCTAGTTAGGCCGTTTGATGCTCGGCCAGATTGGCCACTTCCCTGGCCTCCACGTCACAATAGACGGTGTTCTATAGGTACTGACGTTCTTCTGAACACGTAGGAGTACTCACTGCTCTCAACTTGTAAGTATCAAATCTGCAGAGTTCGGAAAACGGCAGCAATCAAATACATGTACTTTATTATGTAAAAGCTATGGAAACAGCACTGGAATCAAGGTTTGGGGCTACAGCTACAAGTTCTGAATATTAGATCATCACTCATCACTCCATCAGTCTTTGTAAAAAAAATGTTCCATTTTCTTATGCACCGCACATGATGTTTGGTGGTAAAGAAAATGGAAAATTGTTGATGTAATATTCAGAAACATGTTACAGAGAGAACTTCATTCTTCATCTGACGGCACCTGAAGGAGGGGAACCTTTAGTGATTGGTGACAGATGGGCGCGTACAGAATCGGTGGTAGGTCAGATACCAGACTGTTATTACACTCAGCTCCAGGTAAGTTGGATTACAGAGTCCTGCGGTTTCCGGTCACACTTTGCTGACAGGGTCCACACCTGATTGACACATTACCTTGACCGGAGTCATCAAAGGCAGTCCAGGTCATGGAAGAGGCGGACAGCTCCTTTGTACAATTTTGTTGCCACCCGGAGAAGAATAGGTAGGCAACAACCAATGGGAAGCGGACTCAAACTGGGTGACAAGATGGATACCGCGCAGTACGATGTTGCCCTCTAGGCTCTACTAGCTTTCCGTAGAGCTGGAGAGTTCGATTTCAAACCTGTTAAGAAGCCTACACTTGTTTGGTTTGCTGTTCCGTAAAACCATCTGGCATTTCTAGTCCAGTTATAGGCGCTTCCAGAAACTAGTGATGCAACTCCAACTCGCTAGGCGCGTCTGCAGGCAGACTGCGACTGGTCTATTGTCACGGACGGCCGCCATACATCAATGTCAACGGAGGCGGGGAGTGGGTGGGAGTAGTAAGATGGGCCCAGGCCAAGTCACGATCACCGAAACAATCAAAACCACGAAGTCTTTAATACAACTTACAGCTTAAGTCCTCAAATGTTGAAAATGAGTTTGATTACGTGAAGGATGGTTATAAAGGTCCTTGATTAATAATCACGACTGTGACACCTATGG
This sequence comes from Branchiostoma floridae, assembly GCF_000003815.2. Lineage (NCBI taxonomy): Eukaryota > Metazoa > Chordata > Leptocardii > Amphioxiformes > Branchiostomatidae > Branchiostoma > Branchiostoma floridae. Next base: position 16,287,339 of record NC_049982.1, read on the forward strand.
ATTCAGTCTGATGGAGTGAGAGGTCGGCACTGGCCTATACCACGGCAACCCAATCACGTGATCTTCTCATGCAATCCAAGGGGTACGTCAGCTTTCAATATTTAAACAGTTGGGAAGGTCTTTCCGTCACATACGTAGCGAAGGGGAATAGATAAGTGCAGCTTTACGACAGACTGTTCTCTGTACCAGACAGACGGTTACGAAAGGCTCCTGTCACAACCCGCCTGCGCCAGCCACGCACTCCGCCTGCCCTTTTCTCCTCCAGCTCAGTTCTTCCGAAAGGGTGTGACTGCGATAGACTGAGGAAAAGCGCCAGCGTTAAGTCGTCCTTTGCCACTCGAAAGAGGATTAAGTAGCGGCATATCATTTCTAGGACCCAGCAAGCCGACCCGTCATCCCTGGTGAATCTCAGCGTCTGTCGACCACCATGCAGATTCAATGTGCACAGGTATTCCGTGTGTGCGGCATCGCATCTTTCGTGGTTTTCTGCGTGCTGTATGGGTCCTATCAATATTACTACAACTACTATGGATACTACGGATACGGAGACTCGCAATCTTCGAATGACATCGACTCGGAGCCAGGTACGTGTCAGAAATATACTTTTCAGAACATCTTGTATTTGGTCTTTAATCTTTTGATTAATTTTTCACCTTTTTGAAGCCGTCATGATAAAAGTTTAGAAATCTGTGGGTCATACACAGTTGTCTCCAGCTGATCATGGAGAGGGGATTATTTTACATCTGCTTCCCTTGTGCAATTAAGTGTGAAAGTGAAAGTGTTTCTTACGACCTTTCTTACAGACAAAGTCTCAAGCATGTGTATCCATAGGATAGCGTTGGCAAGATGATGCTCTCAAGCTCGTGCAGAGCATTATTGTATTGTTTCCAGAAGCACCATAGTTCTTCGACCTTGGACAGTCACGTATCTACCGCTTGGAACGGGCCGCTTTTAGCCATAGGGTTGCATTAGACGCATAGAGGGCCGCTCCCTAAGACAAACTCGGCCTTTTAAAAGGAATGGATCGAGACATCGAGCAATACATAACCGCCCCAGACAAAAGTGACACTTATGGCCTGTGACCTAGACTAAAGAACTGCTTACACAACCTACACTGACCTAAAACTGTTTGCTACCAGACTAGCTGTTGTCCGCTTGCGTCTGTTCAGTCCGCGGGCGTCTGATCAGTTCTGTATGATGTATACTGAATTGCTATAACATGTATCATAAATGTTCTGTCGTCACCATGTTCTTGACGTAGTGCTGCAGTGCTGTACATTACAGTGCACTACTGTGAGCCAGTCTATCAATACTTGTTATTGACGAAGCTAGTGTTTCCACCAGAAACGAAGGCTGCCTGATCCCTGATGACTGTTGCTAGATAATACACTTATCATAAACCTACCTTTTTTCTACAGGATACAGAGAATCTGATGCAAGTTGCAAGTGAATGATATGGCCACTTTTATTTAACGTTGTTATCACAGAAAAGCTTATCCATCCTGTCTTGAGATTTTTTACTCAGCGGGGGTCGTACTTGTAGGTCAAGTCATTTGGCAGCCCTCTAGGAATCATCAGTGCAGCCGCCTGACTCTCCGTGTCATTCCGCCGAGGGTGAAAAGGTCAAATTCAAGATGTCTGCGGGTGTTCGACCGGCACCAAGGGACTGTTCATGATCATTAATTAGTCGACGAAAAATTCTAAAACAACCCTTGGTTTGCCACAACTTACGGTATGTATATGGTTCGTGTATGATACCACACTACTCCCTTACGAAGGCCTAACCAGTACCACTTTTTCTGTTTCCTGGCTTGTGAAATTGCACTTCAGTGATGATGATTGCTTCCTCCCTGAAGAGAATAGAAATGTCCGTATCTTATTGTCTTAGATTCTTGTTGAGGGAGAACAACAAATTGTTAAGTTACGCGCCATATAGCCAATCTGGCCGGGCGACCAAATTTGATTCGCTTCATGGTGGCGTTTAGAATAATAACGTTTAGAATAGTAATCCACAACATTTCTAACCTCGAGTAGCTATAGACTGAAATTGGCTGACAGCGCAATGTTTTCTGCCTCCCTTTCGCCTTTCACTAGATGAATTGTGATTCATCATTGATCACCTGGTCTTGATCTGCGCGGCAACAGATTGGGGTCAGGCATTATAGATCATTATAAAACCCTGATGAAACGCATGTTTTGTAACCCGTCGACAGATGGAACAGGTTTTACCTGAAGATGGCTGGATGAGGTCAAATCTATTTCAAAACTCACACTAGTTATGTGCTGGCTTGTTTAGGTAAGGAAAGTAAATCTTCAGGGTATATGCCAACTCTCAAGCATTGACGTCGGGAGTGCCCCTAGCCCATTTGGAGTGCTGTTAGCCACTGTGTTATGTCTAGCTCCCGACGGTTCTTTGACTATAATAGCTCGGCTGAAGTTTCTCAGTTGTTATTTCCTTTGCTTGACAACGCAAAATATTTATATTATTCATTCATTACTCCAATCACGAATAGCACCCTTCCTTACATTCATGCATTGGTCGTTGGTGGGAGTGGCAAAGGTCAGAGATGCATTCCACCCGAAATCCATGACAGATTTAATGTACTTGTCCCCCTGAAGTTTGTGCAAACCACTATCCTTGAACCATTTGTACAGCTCTGGGCGTAAATCTTATACTGACTCCTGTTGCATCTAGTCTGAGCGTGCTGTGTTATGTACTATACCAGACTGTCTGCCTGTGTTGAAGCCGTCACGGCGGATTCCCTGGATCGCGGCCGGAGGAGTGTTTTCATGGAGCCCTGGCACGCAAAGCTCTTACAGATGCCACGTCCTGCCATATTTTCACCAATTCGAGAAGGATTGGCTAAGGCCAAGCCTCAGGCGTGGAAACCCATTTGAAAATGGTGCCAACAAGCTGACAAAACGTTTCATTTTGAAACGGTTCACGTCCTCCTCTAAGAGATAGCACATACCTTTTCAATACGTTATACATTTCACTAGATTGGGAGAAAATCTAGTAAAAAAAGTAAAACTGAAACAGCCATTAGGAAGACGGGGGCAAAAATAAAATCCTTTATTAGGAACACACCGTACATCACCTTCGGCTACTAGTGATATTGGTTACCTTCTCACAAGGACCGAGTTAAGTAATCCTCTCATATAAAAGGGGTCGTAGATTGCGTGTGTGCCAAAATTGATAAGATCCTGTAAAACAGTTACTAAGCTAATAACTAATCCTGCGTGCAACCGTGGCCATCCCTGTGAAAGTCTTTATCATTAGTTTTGTACTGCCTACACCCAACATCGTTCCTCCGTCTTCTGGAAGGATCTGTCACAAATTTCAACGATAATGTCCCGTGATTATGTCCTAATTCAGGTAAACTGTCAGGAGGCTCCCCATTTCTTTTCGATTTTAAACGCAAACTCTTCGGCCAATTCTTATGCTTTGCTTGTCTGTATTTGTTTTTATTTTCTATCTTTATTGTATTTGTTTGGAATGGACTCTGATGATGTCGACACGAAAATAATAGGCTTGTGTATGTCGTCATCATGCGTATCTAAATGTTGCAATAAAAAAGTCATTTGTGTCGAAATCAGTTGGAGTTTTCCGTAAAAACGTTTGCTGACTTACAAAAGAACGGAGATTTACACAAAACGGGCACTGAGAACGATCCGGATCCTCAAGTTCAACACTTATCATCATCATGTCTTGTCGGGCTTTTGCCAGTACTTCAACCTGAGTCCAGGGCCTAGGGCCTCTTGCTTCAACACTAATAGAACAATTGTGTTGAAAGAACTGTAGAATATAAGATGTGTGCACCGAAATAGCCATCTAGATGATTGTCGATCCTTGTTGGAGGATTGTTTTCTGTTGAGAATATACCCAAGCAGTTGAGCTGTATTTTCGATGGTTATAAGAGTTTTTGAACATTCTAATGTCAATTTTTTGTTGCGCAGTATATTGTCATAGGCTGACTGAAAGCACTATTGCAGTATTAGTACTGCAACAGAGTTGTTTATGAAGTCTTGTCAGGGTATACACATGTACGTAGCACTTTCCGTTGATGAATTAGTCTTCATCTTGGACCCGGACGACTAACATCTACTTTTCATCCTGAGTTCTGAGGAGGCTGGCTCAGCAGCTGGAATCCCTAACCTCCGAATGTGGTCACGTACTGGTGTTTCTGCTTATGTTCATGGCAATCTGTTGAGAGGCTAAACTTTGAGGTGTGAAGACTGAACCTGTTAATAATGTTTAAGAATTGGAGTGAATGATTGACATAAAATGTGATGAGAATGGTTGGACTTGACGGAATTAGTTATTGCATTTTCATTTCTTGCCTGAAAATGGGAACTGGCTTCCATATTGTTCCCATTCAATAGAAGAAAGGCTTTCAAGCAGTTCATACCACCCTCTGGCCGACTCCAAATATCTAGCGTGCAGCATGTTGGGAGTCCCGAGACAGTAGTTAAAAATAATAAATGAACCCGCAAAACAGTACGACAGATTTAGGCGCCATAATCACCCCATACTACGGTACTTGAGCCACACTCTGTTCAAATTAACCACATCTACACATGACCTGAATCCTGATCAGGTCAGCCATGACAGATGATGCCGTTCGACTGGATGAATTCGAACTCACAGCTCGACGGGACGGTCGCGTCTATTCAGATGACACCATGATCACACAAGACTTCCAGGTTGCCAACATGCATGAAAAGTTGTTGTTTTGCAGATGACAGAGTGTTACCAAACGTTAACTGTACAAATGTAGATAAGTAGAAACATCGGCTTGCTAGGCACACCGGCCTCTTGTTAATTCGAATGGAGGGATCTCTTTTATTGTAAAAAGGAAGCTTTCGTTGTAAAGCTCTGTTCCAATGATAGCAAGACAAATATTGAGCGTTCAAGATGGAGCTATGGTCAATTAGCATGTCTGGATGTCAAGGACAAGCTAAGCTACCCTCCGTGTGAGCAGCAAACTTAATCAGTCCCCCAGACAGACCGATTTCACTACCACTATGTCATCCCGATGTCGTACAGTCTAGATGCCGACATGAGTACGTCTGTGATGGTCGACCTCACCAACTTGACACCGGCTAAATGTCACCATTAGCCTGAAGTTCACTTCACAGTTCACACTGCCATTAGAATGGTGTGAATATCTCGCCCGAGGATACGGATGCATTGTGTTACGGATTATAGCATTCTCAGCATACCTTACGAGTATCCACAGCTGGACATGTCGGCAAGAAAGTTTGGACCTCGTTTAGTTTTCATTATCGCGCCCATGTTGTCATAAGTGCGAAACTAGACACGCTCGCCTTTTCGTCAATGTTGAATCATTTGTTTGATTTCGTTCAGTAATACCAGCTGGTCCCCTCAAACGAGAAACAAAACGTCTGCAGAAGAGGAAAAGCTAAACTTCTTGTCTGATTCTGAGCGACAGACCTCCCACTCGTACATACCAGTGTCTGACGACCCGGCTGGGATGACTCCCGCGACGGGTAACCATGGAGATCAGAGAGGGCAATGAACTTTACTTGTCGTCTGTTGTGTTGTTTGTTGTCCTCCCCCAAGATGTCCCAGCCTTAAGCTTGTGTCTCTAACGTTGTAACGAACCAAGTTCTTGGTTCACAACTATGAAATGTTTACGGACCGAAATAGACCTTATGGCGACAGGATATGCACCCTCCTATCATCAATGCATCACGATTTAAGGGGTTTTGCGCTCCCTCGTTGCTTCTTTTAGTTTGGATTTCCTTTACTATCGAGAATGTTGCCAACCTTGATCTTGCCAAGGCTGTAGTGACACAGACACGGCTCAGCTCAACAGGCTCATACGGACTAAGATGGCACTGCGCTTTTGCATGTTGGAGAAATGCACACCATTTGGTAGAAGTTATTGACTTCATTTCTTCATTGCCATGTCGTCTTCCCTTATGTTCCCGTCCTGCGGGCATAAAACTAGAAGATCCAGTGTATACCCCCTCCCCCTTACACACACACAAACCATACGTACTTTGATAATGATGAGATTTGGGGATAGAATGTTGAGGACTTCGGGACAGAAACTGATTAGAAAAATGTCAATGTAAAAACATGTCTTAATAAATGAATATCAATTCAAAGGAATACATGTCCTCAGTTTGATCGACACATAACATCTTGTTCCCAGGTCTACCCGATCTCGTCCCCGATGCCTACGTGATCCAAGTATCGGCCTACTTGGACACCCAGCCGATGTCGACGCTTCAGTGTGCGCTGTCTGAGAACTGTCTGGCAAGATCGGCATGGAACGCCGACTTGAGCGACGAGAGGAAGCTCCTCAGGTTCGCACTGAAGACAGAGAACAGGGGAAAGGGAGAGTTCAACCCAGAACTCCCTCGCCGCTACTGGGTCTGGCACTCCTGCCATCAGTGAGTCCAAATGATCATACATAGTTCTTGTTAGAACAACTTTCTACTTTGTCAATACACGTGCATACAGTATGATTGAGTAGGTTGAGGTGTAGTTGTATTGTTAGTCATCACTTACCTCATCCCTGGTCAAAGGTTCTGCATGCAGATGAATATTGTAATGAGCTTTTTTAACAGTTACACAGTAAGGCGAGGTATGGTAAAATTTCATTTCTTTGTCAATTATAGAAAATGTTGATTACATGTCCACAACGTGGATAACTATGCACCATCAGGTTAAACTGACCTACGCATCTATAGATGGAGTAGTGTTCTCAGCAGTGCACATTCCATAATTACCCAGACAAACCCACACCTGGTAAGCAATGATCGCAGGGCAGCTCTCTGTCCCTAGTATCAGGCCAGGTGTCCTTGAAAGAGATCTCTTCCTGAAGCAGGATTGTCTTACTCTGTTGGGCAGCGTTGCCCGCAAGTTGCCAATAAAAGAAATGACCACTGCATGGGAAATGTAAAAAAACACTCTGGCCAGTTGATGTTTAAAACATTTCATGTTGGTTCGGCTAAGCAGATGCCACAATTTGGACCTCAAATCATCAATCAAAAATTTCCAGCTATATGGAAATCGTCCAAACTTCACAAGAGAACATGGTTATGCCGCACAGCTATGTTGGTGAACCCATTCTTCCAGCCAAGCAGCCAGATGGATCTAGATCTGTGCTCTGGCATGCACCATGGACAGGAACTGCCCTGAATGATGTGCACAGAGCCCACGTAGCCTGGTAACCGCACCGTTAGAAAACTGTTTAGCTATTCATAGGACAAGTTGTCTTTCAACAGGCAGACACAAGGCTTACCCTGCAGCCTGTCCTTGACATAGTTTCCGTCTTGTATTGAATGAGGGACGATGCGGAAGAATGATTTAAACGTGTCCATTCAAAGGATAAGAAACACCCACGAAAACAAACACAAAGACGCGCAGAGGTGATGATGCATCATTGAGCACTAAATCTAGTAACGGTCTGTGGTAGGTCTGTCCTGTGTTCGTTTGTCACCTTTAATACCCGGAAACAAATTTTTCGGGTCAGGGCTCAGCACACACGACAAGTAGCAACCTACAAACGACCTGGTTAGACCGAAATAAAATACAACTGTTAGTAATGATGTTACTGGTGCTAGAAAAGAAAGGAGTATTCAACTTGACACCCTGGAAAACATCATTTTTTCATTGTTTACTTCTCGTCTTTAAACTTTACCATCTGTAGCCATTTCGTCGGCACTGCAGGTGTGTGATCTGGAACATTTGCATGTAAGACGTAAGGCTCACTGCCTCAAGTTTGCCAGATCCCTTGTCCATTCTGAGGTTTTCGACTGGCTACCACCACGCCGCTCTGAGGCACATGGTAGACTAGAGACCTCAGAAACGCTGACAACTTCACTCAGTTTAAGTGTACAACGGCTCGTTTTGGGAACACTACGCTCCCATACTGTGTCGACCTTTTAAATTCATGTTAGACTTCAGATGTCACTTTTTAATATTCCTTAATAGTGATGTTTTAGATTGAAATGAGATTTTATTACCGATATATATATATCTACTATGTGTGTGTAGATCCACACTTTTAAATTGTACAGCTGAGTGCGAATTGCGATTATAATAATTTGATTACTGCACATATGCAGGGATTTCCATTATACTCTCCTTTGTACTTAGTACGAGGCAATTTAGTCTCCGGACTACCAGCTTGTACTTGATTTTGTGTGCGTTCAATAAATAAACCAGTTCTCATATTCTGTTAATCATATGTATCCAATTGCAATACGGAATATGACCATGCGCACCAACCCCAAGGCAACCAACTTGTACAGTCCGTTTCACGATATTTCATACATGTAAATTCATTCAATTGCACGCATGCATGCATGAACTTCGGGGATCCTTAAATAGACTTGTGGTTCGGTCTGCATGGCGGGGGGCATAAGCCGGCCTTGACGACAAACATTGCGGTTAGAGGTGAGTGAGGACTAAGTGTTTAGCACATGTTTCGTTTTACCACGATGTCTTGTGGTGAAAATTGGTCCCAAGCTTCGGCCATCTCCTCGCTAATTATAGGTAGAGGTCCCATTACACTTAAAAGTTCCTACCTGTACATGGGGGGGGGGGGGGTAGAGATGGTTCATTGCGACGAAAGATGAAAGTCGCATGTGAGACATTCACGGTGACCAACACAGGAAGCTGTATAACCTTACCTGACATGTCATTGACCTCTCAAGTTGACCCTACCCCATCGCGAGTGAGACACATTGACATTGTACTCATCCGGCCTGGTCTGCATTTTGTGAGACGGATGAAAGGCCATGATCTGAAGGACCTCTGGAATTAAAAAAAGTGATGACAGCTTTCACCATGACGCCTTAGAGAGGTCAACTTTTATCTCCTTTTTACGGTAAGTAGTATGAGATAAAAGCGCTAAATTGAATGCTCCGCTCCTCAACACATCGCAGACACTGAAAACCGTCTGCAATGAAACAAGACCAAGTCCATGTCAAAAGATGCAGTACTAGAAGTTCAGCTGCAGCACCAAGGTCACATACGAGGGGGGCCTAAATCGACCGTGACCTTCGTCTTCATAACACCCACCAATATGCCAAATGTCATTACAATCCATCAAGAGGTTGACAGACGGACAGACGGACAGACACCACACAAACACAGAAACACACAAAAGCAATACCTCCATTTTTCATGGAGGAAAGCGGTATACATGAAAGGTCACCAACATATAGTTGAAATTTCCCGTACTAGACACTACCACAGCATGGACGCCTTCTCGTACTACGACCTGCTGGACAAGAACACGGGCGGGCAGGCCGCGGAGGGGCACAAGCCGAGCTGGTGCCTGGAGAACACGGGCTGCGGCTACACCAGCAGGAGACCGGTCTCGTACAACTGTCACTGGGGCACACAGGTCAGCACTCACGGCCTTGGACTCTGGTATGGTAGGATAGGATAGGATGTCGTCCTGTGAGATGGGAACTAATAGATGGCACTGTATACCTGATGATCATACAGTGCACTGCTCTCAGTATCAGGAAATGATGGCTTTGATGCCAATGCCATTGCTGTCTTAAAAATCATGGCGTCTCTCACAAACCAGCCTTGTGCTTTCATCATGTCCGATGTCCTATGTCTAGTGCATGTTCAGATTGCCAATAGAATTAATCTTTTGTTCAAAACATAAACATTTTCCAACCTTGTAGAATTATCAGTAAATCGCCAGGCGCATATGATCTTCAATAGACTCATTCTCCAACAACCATTCATATGTTTGCCATATGGTGACACCACCATGACCCTACCTGGTGATGAGCCCATCTCCTGGCATGACGTCTGTGCAGGTGACCTCTCTCAGCAGGTGTTAAATATAGCTGGTGCATTTCAGGGCATCTCCAGTGGTTGCTGGGATACATACACCTCCGATCTGGACTGCCAGTGGATAGATGTGACCGATGTGACGCCGGGATTTTATATCATGGAGGTTTGTATTTACTGCTACAGAAAGTGTGGGTGTGTATTTACTACTTCAGAACGTGGGGGTTTGTATCTACTGCTTCGGAACGTAGAGGTTTTAATTTGGCAACAGAACATGGAGTTTGTGTGGACGTAGATACAGAAACTGGAGGCTTGTATGTGTATGTACTATTAAATACAGCCTCAGACGTGGAGGCTTGTATTAACTAAATACAGAACGTGGAGGTTTGTATTTTCAATCGCGGAACACGGGGGTTTATATTGGCTAATACAGAACATGGAGGTTTTTATTGAAGCCATATACCGTCTCATCCACGGTGCTATGTATAACAAGGTTCAGGGCGACGGCAAATACTAAAGGCTAGTGAGTTATGGCATAAGATTTTTTTTAATTTTTGGAACGATAACGAAAGATAGTTATGTCGCAACGTGTGTCATGATGATCTCAAATGCCCAAATATGTCTTGACTGGGTTCAAAGACAAGCAAAGGTAACAATAACATTGGGATCTATGAACTTTTAGAGACTCGATGTAAAAGCTAACATAGTGTCCCTGTGTTTCCGCCTGATCTCAAGGTAGCCGTGAACCACCACCGACGGGTTATAGAGTCGGACTACTCCAACAACAGGGTCCGCTGTGACGTCATACTGGAGAAGTCCACCGCTTATGTCTATAACTGCATCAACACGTGAGGGCAATTTTTTTGTTCAGTCTTGCACCGTTTCTAAATTCTACACCATTGGGGGCAAAAAGGAAAATTATCCCCATGTTCACAGCTGTGGAAAATGCATTAATGTAGATCACTCTATATCAATATGTAAATCTTGCAAAATTTTGAAATATTTAGAATTACAGAGAATATTATAATAAATGGTGGGTAGTCCTGACTCGAGACAAGGTTTTGAAGAACATGACTATAGATGTAAACCTTCTGTACTCGTTTTTCTTCCCCCAGGGACCTACAAGGCCTTGGACAACTATACCGGTATGGCCATTTTCATTTTCTTCTTCACGTTATTCTATTGAAAAAAAAAATATTCCTTTGAAATTTCTCACAGTCACGTTCTCCAATAAGATTTCGCTTTTTTTCCAGCTGATTGACAGGTATTGAAGATCCCGCTCCTACCACGGACGACCCCTACCGACACCTCGCGAGAATGCAACATGTCAGCTTTCACTATAGTATGCCCGTGTGCCCGTGAAGCGATTAGGAGGTCTTTAATGTGTCTTATTGCTTAAAAACTTATGCAAACTCGAATCAAAATAAAAGGATGGTGCTATTAACGTTTGGTGCTAGATAATTGTAAGTTTGACATAAAAGTGTCGTCACAAACGGAGGAAAGAAAACGTACGAGAGGTAAACGTTTAACTAAAATGCTCCTTTTTATCATCAAACTTGAAACAATATTTAAGTGTTGAAAACGTTGTCCTCTATTACAGCACATATACCTAGGTGCTGATGAAATCTATCACTGACCATGAAGTAACGATTCTTTCATAAGAAGCAATGATAGAAATGTCTCCTGGACTTGCCGATTGGAGGTCTGTCTTTTTTAACAAGAGACATCTCCTTTCATAGCTCGTAACGATAAAGAGTGATTATCAATTGCACATAACACTAATTTACTAAGCAATGATTTCAATGCTGCTGAAACGATGAAAAGACAAACATCTTTGTTATGATAAGAATACCATTCACAACGAGAATTGTATACAGGGGCGTTGATTGTATTCTTGTATATGTACCTGATATGTATATCAGCGCTAAAACAATGGATAACGTATTTCTGGACGCAACATATTCATGTACATATGCACATATGTTACGGATGTAATCATATTCGATCATCGTATCAACCAATATGCCTTTATTTGCCGACGCGGGAATATATTTTCTGGATCAGAACATTTAATTACATGCATTTGATTTGTCACATAAGCGCAAGTTCAAATAAACATTGATAAATGATAATTTTTGTCGTTCATTATGGTATAAATGATCAATGTACTGTTTTATAGGGTAAGGTATTGAGTGTATTGTGCATTACACACTCGGAGGACCTGGACTGGGGACCCACTAGGTGCCCAAAAAAGCATGGAAGGGAAGAGGCCCAGAAAATAGTTTTTGTTTTACTGTGCAGAGCCGCGAGGTTTGATACAAGGGGAAAGGGACCAAGGTCTATCTCACATAGGTTGTTCAGAGTGTTCCAAAATATTTCTATCATTTCAGTCTCCATATAAACTGACCGCTTTGGCAAACTGCACGAAACACCATCAAATTATAATGATTTTGCCTTTAGAGGCAAAAGCGTCATAGAGAATTTAGAATGCTTTAACAAACACAACTACATAGATTTGACATAATATCCCACCAAGGAAGGGTTTTCAATGGTTTTAGGCCTTGTTTTTCTATGGCGCGCGCGCTAACTGTAGCGTCCCCTAATATGTTGGGCCATTTCGCTTCCTCATCATACTTCGGAACGATCCCCATAAAATGAAATTGTCTTGAGAAAATGACGGAATGCTGGTGTACGTTTCCCCCAACGGGTACACACGGAAATTGCCAAGCAATGACGTCTGGTAAGCTTAATTTACCTCCATGTAGAAACGTCCTCTTTCGAATTCTTAAGGAACATCAGATTATACATTTGGTTGCGACGTACTTTTTCTTCCTCTAATTTGCAACGAAATTGCTCTCCATATCAAGATGTCGTTTCGTATCAATGACGGCGTCATGAATGTGACGTCGAGGTGCTGCAAGAACAGTGAATCTTAGGTCAGCTGTTTGTGCTACATTACATGTTGTACTGTAGTAGTAAGACATCGGACAGAAGGCTAGTGATTAAACTTCACTTTGCCATTTCATTTATTATCTCCAAGAAAATGGAGATATTGTTTTGGGATTGTTTTGGGTGTGCCTGTGTGTGTGCATGTGTAACTGTGTATGTGTGTGTGTCTGTTTGTGTTTGTGACCGGATTTTTGTAGACACTACAAACTATAACTCAAGAAACTCTGGATGGATTACGATGACATTTGGTATGTGGGTAGGTGCTGGGAAGACAAGGTCAGGGTCCATTTTTGGCACTGGATGACTGGACTCTCAGCACTTTAACTTGTGTAAGTTTGTGTATATAGCCAAACATAGATTATGTAGATGTGGAAGTCATTTGCATCATAATTACATTTAATGTAGATTCGATGTCTATGTACTCATGTTACTATATGTTATGGCTATCGATTGTCTACCCTGGATCGTTTGACACCCAGCAAAGTAATGGCATCGACACAAAGCAATTGACCCTTACCAAAATGCCATGTTACCACGTCTATATATGTTTGAAGGTTCGTGTATCTGGTGGATTTGGAAGAGAACGGTCAGATACGTTTATGGGACCTAACCATTTACAAATGATTATTTGTTTGTATATTTGTGTTTATTTGTATTGACCATACAGGAAAATCACGTTACACCGACGGTCTTTATCTCCACCCCTTGGACACGGTGCAAGAAGTGCCTGGTCACGGGGCAGGGGTTCCCGGCGCCGAGTGTAGAGTACCGGTCATGGGAACGTTGTTGCTCTTGTGTCCTTGTCGGGCTGTAAGTCTGAAGTCGCCGAACATCGCCCAAACACAGACTATTTTCGGAACGAGAGGGTCCGTGGGTTCCATCAGGTGGGTTCCTGCGTCACAGGTACTCATGAAGAACAGGTGCGTCTCTCGTACCCAGCCCGACGGGACAGGCCGATCCCCCAGGCTCATTGCGTGAGAACTACGAAAGGCGTAGGACACTGTTGCCATTATATCCTGGATGAAAGGACTTTCTTCTGTTACGAGGTTCAAACATTCTGACGTAGAAAACTTACACGTACACTGTACAGACAAACCACAGACGGTTTGACAGAGCTAAAGAATACAGTGCAGTTGCAGGGTTTCAACTTCAGGGCTTGCGTCTAACGGCCTTCACCTAACGTTACACTACGCTACACTATACAAGCTTTATTGACACGACAAAAACTACAGTGACTTTTTTATGGTCAAATATAAAAAGTGGATACACAATACATCTTAAAACTCTACTAACTAAACAATATATTGTAATAATAAAACCTCCATACAATCAGGCGGGGCTAAACATGAGTGTCACTATCTTTTCTAATCACAAAGACTGAACATGTAACACAGCGGAGTTCGGGAGTGTATGTTTCAACTTGCGCCTAACGGCAACGTTACACTACACTGCACTACAACATGGTTCACGCATCCAATACATGTGCTGACAAACTGGACAATAGCCAACGGTTTCACGCAGACACGACCCAGCGAGTGGCTCCTGTTACGTTGCGGTTAACAGTGACAGGTATACATGGGGTGTCTACTGCCTTCTGCAGACGCAACAAACACCGCAGACATCTGTTTGGACAACCCCGAAGCTCATTTCCACGCTACTGCAGCTGTGGTTAACCACAGGAATGCTCCTGGTGGGAAGAGAGCCTGTTTGTACTGATGAGTCAATGCCAACAGTAGACCAGGGATAAAACGCCTACCTTCTGAGTTTGTCACATAATACAAATGTTTACTGGTGGTGCCAAGCAGTTGTATGTAGTTCGGTACTGCTACTTTAGTTTGTCATACGTATACCTTCCTTGCGTTACAAGCAAGCATTTGTAAAGGAGCTCATAACATTACTTTGCAACTCTGCGATGGTATTATCGGCAAATAACCATTGAACTTTGATGGTAAAGCTTATCCGACACAATGTCACAACTGTGAGAGTCTTACTCCTAGTATGCTTTTGGATTCATGAAAACTAGGAGACAGTCACAAGTCTCACAACTATTTGTTTTATTTTGTAACAGGTTATCACAATGTTTTTTCCGTGTGATTCAATATGGTTGAAATGGAATTGAATGAAGGTAGATTCATCGTGAAGATGAGACGTCACAAAAAGTACCGCTCTCGTTCCCAGGATGCTCTCGCCAAGACGTTCCCTCGCCTCGTTCTCAGCTGGCTCGTGACGGTCCTGCCATCCCCGACTGGAACGAGATGTTTACATGCTTCTATATTTGTCCATCCTTGAGAGGATGTCACTCGCGCCTGTAATGTTACTGTTACTGATTGACGGATGATGACAATAGTTTTCCAAATCGTGCAGTCTGCGCATGTGTGATTTACCACCATTAATTGGTGGATAGTTAAGATCAGTTAACTTGACAAGTCATTCTTCCCTACAGAAATATTGCACTTCGATACCCTGGAGTCACAATACGAAATTTGTCCACGCACATTCATCTTCATCTAAGGTGAAGTACAAGGCTGCAACAAAAATAAACGGCCTATTGCTCTCAAACAACCGTTTAGTTCCAAACATCAGCAGGCGTAAATAAGTTGAAAAGCCTGACCAGCCTGAGCCTAGCTGTTGTTGTTGTTGTTGTTGTCGGAGCAGGATGAGAAACTGTACATGTCGAACACAGATATGCGGGGTTATCTCCGGTCGCCTTCTGTAGGACCAGCTGATGTTTACAGTATCGTTTTTCAGGGTTGGAGGGGACATGTGTTCCTCAGCAAACTATCCCCGCCATTACCGGACAGGTCTTTCAAATCCCCTTCCTTGATCATGAAACACATCATAGCAGGTAATGTGATGCAAATTGACACAAATCGAACCTGGTAGCGTTTTTACTTTTCTGTTTGGCATTGACGTTCATGCCATAAGTTGGTAGGTACACACTGCCGACCTTCCTGTGGACCTTGGGGTAATGAGCCCAGACAGGACTAATGTTTTTTCGTCTCCGGGCCATCCCAGCAGCACTGACGGCGCTGCCAAACGTATCAAATGTACCGGCGTGTGGCAGGGTTTACAACTGAAGTTTCCCCGAGAGGAGTCCGCCCACTTTGGCATTTTTCTCTCGCCTCGGCTCGGCACGTAGGCCATATTGACCTGACAAACTTCCCAGTCATACAGACAGGGCCGGCTGGATTAGATTCTGGGGCAGAGGTCGATCCGCCCTTTTTGTGAAATCCCAGAGAGGTCTATGAGGCGAGGAGGAACATCAGTGAACTCTAGAGTGCGGCCAAGACTCTATCACCTGTGCTGAAGACGCCTATTGGCTACCCTTCCTCCAGACCCAGGACCCCTTGGGTCACGTGTTACTGTCGGCGGTCCATAGCCGGTGGGGGAGTCAGCAAGAGACGGACGTTCCCTCAGTCTCTAGCGAGCCCCCTAGGTGAACCTTGGTGATCCAGAGTGCCAGAGAACCAGCGCAGCCAACAAAATACCGCTAAAGTTACACAAGCCGCAGCGATTGTAGGTCACTCAGCAATCCAGCACCGCTCCAGCTCCAGGCTTTTCTCAAGCAAGTGTGAAACTTCCTCCTCCCGTCAAGATGCCATCTCAGTGCATGAAAGTATTCCAGTTCACCGGCGTCACCTCGTTCGTTGTGTTCTGTATGTTATACGGTGTGTACCAGTACCAGTACTTCTACAACGGGAACTACTACTATCCGTACAACTCTTACCAAAGCTCGTCCTCCTCGTCGTCGTCGTCCTACGCGCAGCAGTACGCGCAGTACCTCGCCCAAAACTTCGGCTCCCACTCGCAGTACGCCTCCCAGTACGGGTCCTCGTCCTACGGCTCCAGCCGCGTGCAGCCCGGCTCCCAGCCCCAGTACGCCTACCAGCAGTACAGCACAGGCGGCCGACAAGCAGGACAGCGCACCTACAGCCGCAGGTCTCCGGCCTATGGATACGCCAGGAGAACCACGGGCAGGCGCTCCAATTCTCTCAGGAGATCCGGTCGGTTGTTATACTCTTTTCTTACAATTTGAACATGAAGAATGTTTCAAATCACAATTGATGTGTAATGCTTATTTCTTGTGAGCTGAAAACAAATTTACAGGATTATCGCACAGTGCAAGTTATAGGGGAAGTTTCTGTTTCAGAAATTGATGTTTACATATGTTCGTTAACTGATTTAAAGAAAAAAGTCAATCCCTTCATGCTGTACGGCAATTTTCCAGAAGTCATCAACAGTTTTGCACCCTCCCTTCAGCACTGATGAACAAACATTAGCTTGTCACCACCGGGCACTGTAACCTACACATCAAGTTCAACAGTGACGTTCCACCCGGCACGTAAAATCCCGCTGTGTTTGCTTTGAAGGGAACTGTTTATTCCTGGCTAACTGCAGGAATGACTGTGTTAAAACGGGGCTTTGGGGCGTGACACTCATCCAAAATCGCAGACGCAAAAGATGTAAATAAACCTGTCAGCATTCATATTGCTGTCAATCTGGTTTCTATTCAACAAAACATCTCCTCTGAATATCAGGTCATGTTATTTTTTTGCGTTCTTGAGCCTGAGAACGGGAACATTTGGTAGGAGTTTATTTTGGCTTTATATATGTACGACGTTGTCTTTACTGACACCAGTGTACAGTAGTGCTCTGTTGTCTGCTCACGACCGGGTGGCGCTTACAGTTCGCAAGAACGTTCCCACTAATTTGTAGACGAAGGGGTTAGGGGCCAACATAAAACAACGCCCATATTTGTGGTCAGTCTGAAGTGTGAATTGGTGCTTTGCTTTCGGTTTAAGGCCGCCTCACGTGAGGTGAGTTTGCGGTACAGCAGAACTAAGGCAGCCGAAATGTTTGAACGTCAACAACGAAACAAATTAGCTGCAATACTTAGATGTGCCCAGTTTGTGGTCAAAACCTTACACAATGTAAAATGGGATCAGAGTTAGACCCGTAGTTAAAATAAGAAAAAGAGGGATGCTTTCAAGTCGCTTTGTAACTGTAGGACCTTAATATTATTAAGAGAGGCCAAACGTAGACCCTGCCGCTACGGGCGAATGTGACAGGCGCAAAGTCATCAGACAGTACTGATAGCGCAACTGTATTACGGGTGTACATTGGAAAATACCTTTTACACCGAAAACGCCGTTCATATGGCCGATTAGAATATTGATTAAGGCCTTGGCTAATACAATTATACTGATTATCACCATAGACTTTGCCAATAGTGCCAGAACTATTTCTTGTTGAAGTATGGGCCGTTTTGGTAAGACGTTTATCGGTAGGTCAATCAATGAATGACTGCTTTACTTAGGCCTCTCGAGTGGGCGGGACTGTAGCCAATGGCTAAGTAAGCTCACTGCCTGTCTTTATAGGTGTATGCTTTTAGTAGGAACTGAAGATACACAGGTTAATGAGTTAGCCGATTGGTTAGCACATCCTTTACTACTGTACTTAGTAACGTTAACATTTTGCCGCTGTGGGCCTGTTCGGTTAAGGAGATCGAACAGACCAATAAATGAGTTCACGCTTCCGCTTCTTGACAAATTATCTGTGTTGCCGGTTGTCCCAGGCCTGCCCGACCTTGTCCCTGATGCCGCCCTGGTGCAGACCACGGCCTACACGGAGAACGTGCCTCTGTACCGACTGCAGTGCGCCAAGTCGGAGAAGTGCCTGTCCAGCTCTGCCTACAGCCGGACCGCCACCCAGGACAGCGTGCGGCGGCTGCTGCGCTTCTCACAGCGGACAACCAACGAAGGAGACGCGGACTTCCTGCCCGACTCGGACCCGTCTCAGTGGGAATGGCACTCCTGTCACCAGTGAGTACTGATGTGTTGTTCTGGTGACTCACAGTTCCGCACCGGAGTTTGCTAATCCGTGACCCAGATGTTTCGGCATCCATAATTGGAGCCGGACATGTTTCATTTTCTGTTCAAACATCATCAAAATCTATTAAAGGCATCAGATAATCAAATCTTTTTATAAGATGATAACAGGTGTCGGATTGAAAGTGTGATTACCATCTTTCGGAACTTGCCATGACTTTAGAATATATTAGACTAAGACTTCTGTTGCATTGACTGGCGCCTGCCCCAACTACATGTATCTTGACAAATGTGATAGCCGACAGCCATGGCCGACCAATGCTGTAAGAATGTTAGAAAAATAGTTTTCTCTAACTTAAGTACTGCTTGTAAGGCGCACTAAGTAACCTAACCATGTTTTACATGCCGCCTAAGCTGCCCCCCTCCCCACCTACTTGACCCCCGAGGCTCCCCCGGCGAGTAAGGTGCGCAACTCCATCGAATCCATATGGCAATAGGGAACAACATTCCGTGCCGCGGGAAGAAATATACTGACAGGTCCCTTCCTAGGAAATATAGGAGCTTTGAATCGTCGTTCCTTGATAGGCGGCTCTAGTTGTGATTAGCGTCGTACGGTTACTTTTGCTGTATTTGCTAGAACACAAGGCAACCTCTTTGAGCTACTCAACAATCAGGTGTCCGTAGATTCCGTGTGGAAAGTCGTCTTAGTAAAGGTCTTACGTGCAGGTTCGACGGTCACTGTGGTGATTGGCATTAAACCTGACAAACCGTACCGCTTCCCGTTAGGTGGTCCTCTTCACCTGGCAACTAACTACTCCTGCCTTCGCCAACATACACTACATACCTTTTATATGATAGGTCGCCTTTAAATATTCACAAGCTAGAAGGCCATAGAAAGCCCAGCCTGTCCATTGACTAAACTTTGAGAGCTGAGGAAAGAATGTCAACATTTGAATCGTTTGTTTTGAAGTATGTCCGGACTTTAAAAGACTCATTATAGACTCCTTGCGTACACGTCATGGCTACTTGAACTCGCCCATATTCAGTGTCTGTAGGCATTTCTGGAATGACAAACTCAATCTTCAACAACAGCGCGGAGTGTGTGTGGTTCTAGGTTGTTCTAGAAAGACGAAGATCATCATCGTGGAAGATGCAAAGACGACACGACAAATCATCACAGATATACAAGTGGCGAAAGTCGGAAAGAGCGTGTCCTGATGTTCACCTGAGACCTACCAGTGCCAGTGAGAATAAAACACTTTTGTCTTCGCACAAAACCGCTAGCTTTAGGAGAGCAGAACGTTACAACAAGATGAAAGATGGTTTAGCCACAAACTATGCACAAAAGGCTGCTCAGTATAATTTTACAAAGGAGTGACAAAAATCAGTTTTTGAATGATAACTTGCCGTTTCATGTATATCCTCCGTTTAAAAGTACAGTAACTTCTATCCACTAACAAAAACTATAGATTTCCTAAAAAGCACAGGCAATGAAGAGCTTGTCAACAAACATTTCACGTTTTTTCAGTAGCGTTTGACATCCAGCTACATGCCCAACATCCACTCATCCCCGTATGATACAATGTCTAGACAAATACCTATGGTCCAGCGCTAGCCGACACGGCTACTCCCAGGCAAAAGAGCATGAAGTGCTTCAGACTCAGTACATCATTCACAAAACACAGCGAGATGAAGACACAACAGCTTACTGTCTAGAACCAAACACCCTTAACCTTAAGGGGTGAAAGTAGTAAATAACCGAGAGGCCAGATCCTCGGTTAACGTACTGAAACTGGCGTGGAGAAAGGTTGGTATAACGCCTAGTCTAGTGCCAATGTTCAACCACTATAGCTAAGTGTGCTGATATATTTAACAACGGTCGGTGTTGTATAACTCCGCCATGGCATTAGGCAGTTAGATTCAAACGCACTACATTGTTTATGCTTCGGGACAGGTGATAACTCACCGTGAGGTTTTATACAGATCAAGCGCCTAACAAAAATACACACAGGTTACGGCTGTGTTTATGGTCCATTCTTTGTGCGTTTGTCACCACAACACACGTGTGGCGGGAGGCAGGGGTGGGGTTCCCTTGTCGCCGCTCCTTACCATAGCTAAGAGCTATTACTTTCCTAATTAGCCAACATGTGTGACCACTTATGTTAGGTGAAACCTCGATGCCCCGATGGGGACGCTATGATGGACGTCTGGTTTTATAACGGCCTAAGCTCACTAATTCAGTTTGACATATTCAAACGACATACAAGGTCAACGACTTAGTTTGTAGACGTTCAACTTTTTTGAAGAGGAATTGTACTGGAACAGATCATCATACCTGGTACATTATGGATGCTCATATAAAACACCAAAAGTTCATCTAAAGCTCATGAACTTGTAATGTCCGATGGCTGGTAATATCCTAGACAGGTGTAAGAGATTTTAGACTTGGCAAAACTTTATTTTTTGCTACTTTGTACCAATTTCATTGTATTCCATGTAGGTTGGATCTCAGTGAATTATTACGTACACAGTGACTCAGCAGTCTGATGTTCCCCTGACCCGTGTTAGCAGTTAGACTTGGTTTGGTACAAATGGGTTTTACCGCACCTTGTTCGAAATTCTGGGCCCTTAACGTGTTAAGTAACAAAAGTGACCCCAGGTCAGGTCATTCAGGTGTAGATTGCACTACATGAAAAACCGGCAGCCGCGGCTTGTTTGTTGTAGTCTATTAGCGAGGATGGGAAGAAACAATGAGGCTTTTCAGAAGGCGTTTTGTGAACACTGGGGGTAACATAAACTGATTCCAACCCTCCCCTAACCCTGTCGCCACCT
The DNA here is from genome assembly GCF_000003815.2 of Branchiostoma floridae. NCBI lineage: Eukaryota > Metazoa > Chordata > Leptocardii > Amphioxiformes > Branchiostomatidae > Branchiostoma > Branchiostoma floridae. Next base: position 16,308,741 of record NC_049982.1, read on the forward strand.
AACGCGTGAGGAAATGCACGTATGCCCCGCCTCGCGACTGCCAAGTACAAAGTCCACTTCGCTTATCTTGTAGTAACATTGACTCTGGTCAACGTTATCCTATCACGTTTAAAAAAAACCTAGTTCTGCTACACGCGACAATTGCCAATTTTAGAGACATTATGCTTTTATGCAGGTAACTACTCTCCAAGCAGAGGTTAGACTCCGGCTGCCTTTTGACGTTTTTTTCGGCGTTTTCATCGGGCTTTCTATTTTGTACCGTTTCCTGATGTCTCACGAGACATTAACCGGGCCTTACCTTTGCTTAGAGAGTAGCAGGTCCCGTACTTTTATGGTTTTAGCATATTTTTCACCTAAATGGAGCATACCATAGCAAAGCGCACCGAATGAGGCAGCAACATAGAAGAAGAGGTTTTACTGATCTGATGAAGCGATCAGATATTGGAGGTTGAATTGGCAAAACATTGTCCGAATGGTATGTTAGGAGACAGACAAAGTAAAAAGAATATTGGTGCCATCCAAGGGTGATTGATGAGTAGAATGAGTTCATACTATAGTACCTCATCCTCGTAACCTCCATCCCTCATGTAATTTCCATACCTCTACCGACCTCTGTTTAGCTGTGGTATAAATTTGGTTGTGACAAAAATGAGATACGCAAATAAAGATTCATAAATCAAGCTCTAAGGTCGATAGATGACGACTATGTTCACGCCTTTTTCGCCTGCATCACCATCAAAAGGTATAGTGTCTCTACATTCCACAAGTGGCATCGTATACACACGCCATGCGCGAGGGATACACTGCGGCTACAAGCATCAATCAGCGCCAGATTGCATTACCAGGGTGGTCTGTACAAATATAAACAAGCACCGCAATTGGTCCATTGACCAGATACTACTTTGGAAGGTGTGGGAAATAGCCTGTACCCTGTGATGATGGGTCTTCAAGGACAAATACGGCGGGATGGCCTTGGCGCTTTGTAAGTTTAGGAAAGGGCGGAGCACCAGCTGACGCGTGACTAAAGACCTGCACGTTAGATAACAACAACGTCTGGGCTGTGCTGACATCTTACTGTAGGGTCAACAGATCGAGTTTAAAGACTTAAAAAGCTTTAATCACTTAATCGACCGTCTGACATCATTAGCTCTAATGGGTCTGGAAAAATTGCAGGACAGTCTCAAGGGCCGAGTCTTGATAACTTCGACTCAAACACTAGGCTGTGTGCCTATAGCTTTCTTGTACAGACTAATTAGGCTTTTATGAACAACGATCTACTCTAGATGTAACGTTACTTAGCATATGTGTCTTTAAGGTAATGTAATTTGTATGATTGAAGTTCATCCTTCACTCACTATTTCTGCCCTCTCTCCCTTGTCTTCTTACAGCCCCTACCTCTGCGGTCAAGACTCCTGGATCCCATCCCTCTTCACTACTACCCAGCCACCATCTCCGCCTGCCTCTCTATGAACCCTCAGCTCCTGGTTGGTCTACACCTTCTGCCACGTGACCTCTTAACGTAAAACTGTGTTGATTTACAGGCATCACCACAGCATGGAGACGTTCGCAAAGTATGACCTGCTGGATGCGTCCAGTGGACAGCAGGTGGCGGAGGGACACAAGGCCAGCTTCTGCCTGGAGGACACCGGGTGCCGCCGCACCTACCGCAAATATAACTGCGCGCTAGGACGCCAGGTGAATAGCCTTTTCTGTCAACTGCCTCTAACGTATGGAGTTCTCATTTCTTTCTCAGGCACCATCATAGCATGGAGGTATTCACGTACTACGACTTGCTAGACGAGCGCACGGGGAAGAAGGAGGCTGAAGGCCACAAGGCGAGCTTCTGCTTAGAGGACACAGGGTGTACCTTCTGGACGCAAAGGCAATATCTGTGCAGCACTGGTGTTCAGGTGATGTGTGGAGGTTAATCACTGCACTAACTGCATGTTTCTGTGTTGATGTCCCACCTCAGTCACCATCACAGCATGGAGGTTTTTGCTCACTACCTACTCCTTGATGTAACGGGCGCGAGGGCTGCGGAAGGGCACAAGGCCAGTTTCTGTTTGGAGGACACCCAGTGTAGCTTCAATTATCTCCGCAAATACGACTGTGACCTCGGAAGCCAGGTGAATCTAGGGCATGTAGCCGTCCGTAGACAGCTGCAAGACGGCGCACCCTAACGGCGCTATCAGCATAGCGCATGAGCGTCCCACTAGGGGTGAGCAAGGGCTAGCTAGCCCGTACAACTAGTTCCCACACTTACGCATTTTTGTGGCAGCTTAAACCCTACCTCCACTTTAGGCGGTTCAGAGCAGTAAAAACACCAGGTATCAACTTGGACCACAATAGACCCCTGAAGCTATTTACTGACAATATCATGTTAGAAGGTATTGCATCGATGATTGTATAGCACAAGCCACAAGTGTTTACGAATAGTGTAGGTATATATAGTAAGAGGCAATAAAAAATAGGAGTACCTCCAAATTTCTGTCTGTCGTATTTCATAGAAGCCAATCAGAAACAAAATCGTCAACACGCGTACAGTTGAAAGGCAGACTGCACACCCTGGCTGGGGAAGCTGTATAGTCTTCGGTTGCTTACTTCAACAGACTATATAATCAGCAGAACACACGCCATTACCATAGCAGCATCACCCATTTTGTCTGTGTTTTAGTTATTGATAATATCATGCTAACTAGCATTAAACTTCCTTAATTTTAGCAGTTAGATTTGCTGGTCAACGAAAAGTTAACATTATCATTCGCCATATAATAAAACTACAGTGCAGAGCATGCTGAAATCTTACTGATTTCGTTCGTCGATCCTTGTGACAGCAGGCTGGCCATGTTCCACTGACTGATTATGGCTACTTGATCTTTTCCATCTCTAGGGCATCTCGGCGGGTTGCTGGGACACGTACAAGCACGACATCGACTGCCAGTGGATTGACATCACTGATGTCAAGCCTGGAAAGTACATCCTCGAGGTGCGTACATACCAGTAGTGCCTGACACTAAACCTATGTTTTGTTGCTCTCTTCAAGGGAATTGCTGTCAACTGCTGGGACAGTTACGAACACAACATTGACTGCCAGTGGATTGACATTACGGATGTCAAGGCCGGCAACTACGTTCTGGAGGTTTGACGACTACTGTGCCTACTGTGCCCTCAAGTTTGTTTTCTCTAACTAGATTTCAGTCTCAGTCTGCGTCTTCTTAAAACCCATTTCTCAGATGTCTTTTATCTTCAAGAGCCGATCCAGCTTTCTTCTCGCCGTGTTCTTCTTGGATGCTGCGTTCCTGATCGCTTTGTTATTGACTTGTCTGACCCTCTCTCTACCAGCTCTTCCCGTTCCTGAGTACCGATGGTATACAGAGCCCTACCAATGCATCCAATCCCTTCCTACCCATCCTGAGATCCACTGCAACTCTAATTGTCTGTACGGTTGTTACTTCCCAACCAATACAGAATACAATCCCTTTCATAGGCTGTCCTTTTGATGGTTCTCAGTCATTCAATCCTAAGACCTGGTTGACCTCTGTTACTGTTCTATCTTCCTGTAAAGACCTATTGTGTGAGTCTGAAAGTGCATGTATTAAGATAATGAGATTGGCATGGTGTGATGGGTCAACTATGGCATTTCTCCATCAATGAGTCCAGATAACCTCGTACTTGTCGACTGTTGGTAGAAACGGCTCTGGGTAAGTCACAAATAATTGTGGCTTTATCATATAATTCACTGGTAGACTGGCTTCCGGCAAAAATATGGGGTACAACGGTACTCATTCATTGACTAATCTGTAGGTTGTGTCGTGTTTGTATTCTCATTTCTTTGTAGATCTCAATAAACCCAGAACGCCGCGTCAGGGAGAGTAGCTTTGACAACAACAGGATCACATGTGACGTCCGGCTATATAGGAACAGCGTACAGGTCTACAACTGCATCAGGACGTAAGTTTGGGGTAGATCCATCTTGTATCGGTTCTGTTCTCCATAACTTTTAAACAGAATTCTGCTGTTTTGCGGATTACATGTATATGTATCTTTCTTTATGCAGTGTTGACTAAAATGTCAGCATCTGTTTTCTTCAAAATGCCGTTAAAAAGTATTTATCACCTCGCGGTGTCGGTTCAGTATATTACTAGGAGTGTCGGGAGAACATTGGCTGATGTACATCTATCGTTAGTTTGGTCACGATGCTCCTGTTCGTTCCCTCACAGACACCTGAGAAGCAGCCGTGGGTGAACTGAAGTTCGTGCTCATTCAGAAGTCATCACTCGGCATTCAGACGCTCAATGGCTATTCATCGTCAGAGCATCTATTCTTGCGAAAGTCATCATCAAAATAGTTACAACTCGCCTCGACACAACTTGGTGCTATGTGTGAACCGTTATCTTGTTTGTAGTAAAAGGACAACACGCTCCATTCAATCATGTAGAATGTTTTGCTATGCTGATTCCAACCAATAACTAAGTTTTAGCTAACATAAGCATCAACATTACTATGTAATAACCTCTGCAAGTGTTAACGTTACATGTTACAAATACAATGTTCTACAAACTAGCGAGAAGCGAAAAATCAACACTTTCATGGAATCCCATGGAGATATTTGCCATAAAGAAAAAAAAAACACAGATATGATGCTGACCGATTTCTACTGGATGTATATTTACGGTGAAGTTTTCTCAGGCTGTCAATTTAGAGCTTTTTGGATGTATTTGCTGCACGAAACGTGTATCTATATATATATAGTTGGACAAGTTGTTATAGGTAACTGTTTTGCCTGTCTCCATGACTGTGTGCTGTCTAATTCTATATATAATCAATACCTTGTACTATGTTGGCTGTACTTTATTCAGTGCTCTGTTTTGTATACCTGGTTATCAGTGTAATGCATGATTTCAGGAATTAATATTATGGTACTGCTAACCTCCATTGTAGTAATGATCCTTTTTTAAAATAATAAATCAACCTAAGTGAGAGATACACCCAACCAGCGGTAGATGTGATACTGTTTTGTTGTGTGAAAACCCGTTTCAATAAAGTTCATACCAAAGACAGAGAGAGGACTTCTCCTACAGTTTGTTGTACGTTTGTTTAAAGAAGATGTATGTCTACAGGACTTGTAATACAAACAGACACTTTCAGTTAAAACTGATGCTAGTTGAGCAATATATACAAATGTATAAGTGGAAGAAAGTGTCATTCTCCCATTCCTGGATCTGCTTTTAAATTATTTCCAATAGAACCTAGATATTCACAACTCTTCCTACCCACCATCAGCCGAGACAAACAACACACTGTTCCTATTGACAATACATGATCCGTTTTATTGCTTTTCATAATAACTGAAATGTTCCAAGAGGAGTTAATCATTCTTACATCTTATACAGCTATATTACAAAGCATACAATGAAAGGATCCTGCCCACAGTCCTTAAAAGTAGGATTTTACCCATAAAAATATGTCATGCAAACAAAAATGCCAATGCTCTGGAGTAAAAGAAGATATAAAAACGAGTCCAAAGAAACTTCAACAAAAGGCCCTGCACTATCACAAGAACACCATGACGCTTGTTAGTATAGCTAGATGATTAACTAGGAACAAAGCTACTTTACCATCATTGATTCTGAATCCAGTTAAAAGCACAAAGCACCTCACACAGAAGACATTACATAAATACAGTCATGTCTGAAACATAAAGACAAGTATCTATAGTATACAGTACACACCCTTCAGGAACACTGCCATCATGTACTTGACATCTTAGGCTAACATTTATTGTTTTTTCTGAATCTATCAATAACATTGAGTCCCCTCTTTTGGTTAAAGATTGTTCCAGTACTAACAACTCTGAGACCCATGTTAGTTTCCAGACAAAATTGTTAAGAGTACTACACGTTCTATCTAATGTGATTCAAATCTTCATCTTAAAACATGTGTCTTCAGAAAAGTAGAAATTTCAATCAGGGTGTTCAAGACAGAGACATAGAAAGGTCTTACTGCAGTCATTTTTTACCATATTTGTATACAACAATAAATAAAATCGATCTGTTATTGCATTTAGCCAGTATCAGCATTCTTATGTACATTTTTTAAAATCATTAAAAGAAAACAAAACATATAAAATTGTCAAATCAATGGACCTTTTTCAACTTATCCTTCATCCAATACTAACGAGAGGTTGTGCACAAATTATCCATACCTAACATGTCTATGATTTATCTATTGGTGGAGAAATATAAAATTAGAAAAGCTGTCAAATTCTACATCATGCCTCTGACTTTAACACAGCATTCTGGAAATACCAACATACCATCAAACTGGGCTGAAGCATGGTAACAAGACATTACTGTTTGTGTCACTCTAATGCTCAAGATGACAGAGGGAAGGACAGTAAATATTTGAGAGACCTCAATAAGCTGATACAATTAAATTGGAAAGGGAAGTGAAAGAGGAAGAAAATATTGTCAATATATCACTGGGATTTGGGAGAATAGGGAAGTGTGACAAGTATTGGAGATCCATAATGAAATGGGGACCTCAATTGACTAAATCAGGTAAATCTAGTACTGTATTAGTCAAAAGACTGAACACAATCTATCACATCCACCTTCTGACGCCTATATTGTACACCTATCTGAAACACTATGTAACAGTGCTCCCTGCCATTGTATTTACACAAAAAATGTTCTCAGTTCCTATTGGTTTTCATAAATGTTTTCATAAATGAAACATGCTTCTTGAATTAGATTAATGCCGGCCACAGATGTTGATACAAACTGTGCAATAGCAAGAATATCTATGAAAGACAAATGGAAACTGTGTTGCCAACCGTTCTCAAATGGGAACAAAGAAAACCCTTTTGGAGCTGAGATCATAGCAATCAAAGTATTGACAGACATTGTATTCTTACTATCTTAGAGCACTACATTGCAAAAATACTACATAGATTAGTACCTCCTTAGTACACTTACCCATAGACTACTCCATAGACATATCAACTATGTTGTTATCTGCACAAATTACCACGACTATCTACCTCATTTACATGTAGATTTCATGGCACACGTTTACATCTTTGAAACTAATGCTTTAAGTTTCTTATTACATTGTAATTGCCAATCTTGTTTCAATTGACAAATGTTTGGGGAAGGACTTTGCTGAGGGGTTGTGTAATTTTTGAAGACATTATTCTCATCAAATGCTGTAATATCATAAGGGAAATTTGGCAATTTTTTGAAGCATGAAGATGTTAACACTATAATTTTAGATACATGTTAGGGAACTTCTTCGTTAAAATCTTTCTTGGTAACAATTATCATATCAGTAGATTATAGAGTTCTGCTCAAACATGTATTTTATCTAATTTTTATTTACTACTGTTAGAATTTCAAAACTGTGAGTTTTAAGGGAAAACCTCTGTTTTGAAACAAACATATTTACACATATACATGATTTTCCTTTCTTCAACTCCTGATCCAATGTTGGGAATGACAACAATAGTCCCAACTCCCAACTGTTCTAAATTCTGCCCACATGTACACAACCACTGTCCAGTTTCTTATTTCAGATGTTCCAATTTGTAACTTACAATATAGTGGTCAAATTGGATGGCAAACATGAACATGGCAACCCTCAAGTTTGAGTTTGGCACACGTCATGCCAAAAAAGGAGGATCTAGGAGACAGTAAATACTAGTATCATGTTTCAGCCTTCCCTGCTGTGTGCCAGTTCATTCACTAAATTTTCGTTTTTTTTCAGCAGAGGAGAAGTTAAAAAGTCCGTCTAATACTTTCATGTACATGTAGATCCTCTGTGCCCACATGATAACTAATTATGGCACAAAGTTGTGGGTTAAAATGCTCTGTCACAGTCAGATGATTTCTCTATTTGCAAAATAGTCTTTCTAAGTGTCAAAGGGACAGTATCAATCTAAACAACTTCATTATCATTTGGATATGGCCTATTTGTTATAATTAGACTGTGTGTATTTCAACACTTTAACATTATCAGGAGATTCCTATAGATTTGGCTATCACCATTTGAAGTTCTTTACTAAACACAGAATTCTTTTCACACAATTCTTACAAACTCTTTCACAGGAAGGTTTTTTCCCCATATTGTTTACATTTTGGGAGAACCAGTTCTCTGCTACAGCTGCACTGTTACATGATTCAGATACCACATGATTTCTTCCCTCACAAGACACTACATAAAAAGTCATTTCTGCTTGTGGATGGTAAGCAACGTCTTACATTTTGTAAGTGTTCAACATATTCAACATTACAAACAATGCTACAGTACTGTAAAATCTGTTCATCAATACACCAAACTGTCCTTCTGCATGTGGGCAGAGTTACAGTACACAATACAATATACACAACAACTGTTTAGTATGTACAACCTGTCATGGATGTTACCATTCTGAGAGGACCACCACAGCTGTGGTGCCTTTAGGATGGGGTCATCTGTAAATATGATTATCATAAGTCTATGTGTACATGTAGCTAACTGTGAAAGCTATTGCTCAAGCTATGTATGAAATACTACATGTACCCTTTCCAATACTGTCAATAAAAATTGGTTCAAGTTTTGGAAGAGTGTTTCTGCCTATACACCGAGACAAAGTGAGTCTGGAAGACTTAGTCCTCAATGTCGCCTGTCTTTACTGATAGCACCACTGTACATCCTGCCCATTGTCAGACTGGGCTGCCTGGCCTGTTTGTCTACTGCTGTTGCTGTCCTGATGGGTGGCGGGAGGGTTTCTTGGGGAGAGGTGGAGTTTGGGAAGGATCTACGCCCTCTTTAATGGGGAGAGGTGGCACTGGCTGTGGAGACAAGTACACTGATAATGTGACTATTGAACAAGCTTATCTGTGATGGCTGTGGTGTTAATTATGACAATTTATCTTAATTGGAGACAAAAGTTAATTGTTGGACAGATAATTGTCATGGGTTCATGTCATTGCCCAATGTAACTTGTAGCATCTCTAATATCCCTTGCCTATGTGCTTCTATCCAGACAACCACATGCACATGAAATGATCTCCATACAGTACACATTCACCTATGTACAATGTGGCAGAAGTGGATTTCAGCAGAGACAAAAGGGGTTGGATTTACAAAAAGCCTGCCCCAAATGTAATATTACAGGCAACATCTGCCTGCAAAGAAATAGAAAACTCTTTCCTAAGAAACTACATGTAGACAACAAAATGACCTACTTGTACATCATTTCCTCTGAGTTCCTTTCATGTTAAAGTAATTGATATTACTGTTTGAATCCCTACCTTGCTCTTGCTCTTGGGGAGGGATGAAACCCTCAGGGGAGGTGGTAACCCCTGTTCATCCTCATCTTCTGCGATGTTTCCATAGTCAGCATAAGCTTTCTTCTCTGGCAGTGGGGGCGGCACATCACTGGACGACGAACCTGATAAGCAAGAGAAGCAGTCTGTAAGACTGGGTGACTATTTAAGACAGCTCATAGTGGAGCCAATAATAGAAGTTGTTTCCTATTATAACAGTTTCTGTCCTGTTCTGCGTACATTGGTTCAGGTCCAAGACAACGGGTTTGTCTTCACCACAACAATATTAGTGCTTTGCTGTAGGTGGAACATTTTTTTCCAATCTTATCTCTGTCTGTTCCAATGTAGATCACATGTGATGGCAACAGCCTTGGGTTCAAGTTCACGGTTCCCTGCATCTGTGTATTTGTCTCCACTGTCTTCAACAACATTTACTCTGTCGTTGTTGTTCCTGGCTCAGATTTGGAATAGTTTGAATTCAGCAGCTTAGATGTAATTGATGAGGGTAAAATGGGCCAAATCTTTGCATCTCTTTTCAAGGATGTGTGTGCATTCGTCAAATACCTAAAATTGTGTACAAAGGGCACAGCACCAGATACCTTCAGAAGCTGACAAAACCAGTCTTGAACTTTGCTAATTACTGCCATTATCTAAGATAAAAGACTGGTACCATTCAATTACATGGTTATTTTTCTATGTCAGTGAAGATACTATATATGACATTAAAGAGTCTTTTACCTAATCCCTACCTGTCTTATAAGGCACACCAACAGATTACTTACTTGTCGAAGACACACTTGCAGCAGGACTTGCAGACCGGTTCACATCCCGATTCACCTTTGGAGGAGGGGTGGCTGGGCCCGGCACACCGTTCTGCTTTGTAAGAGAAATCCGTGGCTGACTGACAGGTCTCATAGGCCGGGCTGGCTTCAACTGTAGAGAAATCCGTGGCTGACTGACAGGTCTCATAGGCCGGGCTGGCTTCAACTGTAGGGAAAAGGATGTGAACATGGCTTGGGTGGATGTACAGCAACTGAATTAGGTTTGGCCAAGCAACAAACTTGAACTGCATCAATTAGGCAGCATCATTATACATGTAAGGTAGTCCCTTGGCTGTTTTGAGCTTGTACATGTTGAGGCTGTGGGTTATCCACCGTGCGTAGGGCATGGTATCGGAAGGTGAAGCCCACTTCTCTCCTTCCACTGTACTTTACCTCCCTAAAAAAGTCAGGTTACCCATTTTCACCCGTGTGGAGTGAGGAAAATCATTCAAAATACCTTTACCTTAGGTTTTCTCAAGTTATCAGGTACAGTGTTTAAAGCATAGAAACACAATTCTACACACATGTAGTGAAGTCTTTCCATGTTCCATTTCTAGCTACCATCCAGATTCCCCAAGAGCTCCTATCTGTGCCTATCTGGGTGGTCTTTACCCCACAGGAGTGTGGCACCCTCCCACAGACAGGACAGGTGGGTACAGTCAGACATGTACAGGGCAGAACCACACCACTCCCTGGCCTTGTGTACCAAACATTTCTCAATCTCTCACCTTTGGGCCATTGAAGCTCCTTGCCCTTGTCTTGCCCTCTACACTGCTTATTTTTTCAAACCTTTCAAAAACATAACCTTTGTTTGAGCCATGCAAAAGTACGACTCCAGGGATATACACAACTTGTTCTTAGGGGTGGCCTGTGCTAACACACAGCAGAATATTCAAAGGTCAGGTGATGTAAAATGTCTTACAGTGTCCATCTTTGTCTTTTTAGAAAAGCAAAAAAGAAAATTCAATAGCTGATTTCATAGACTGACAATTGAAATTGGAATATTTTTGTTTTGATACAGTCTTAGGCTAATGTGAAAATG